>NC_029794.2:102332144-102350338 GCF_000816755.2 Arachis ipaensis
ATATATTCACTCAATAATAATAATAATAATAATAATAATAATAATAATAATAATAATAATAATAATAATAATGATAATTAATAAAATTATTAGAGATTATTCTACAAGAAATTCAAGGTTGAAATCATTTGATATTTTTGTATTTAATATAATTAAAAGATGTTTTATTTTAAAAAATATGTTTGTATTAAAAGAAAATATTTTAATTTGGATTTCAAAACATCATTATTCACCTTACTTGTTTCTAATGAAAAGAGTGTATTAATATGTTAGTGCCATGGTCCACATGCACTCATGCACAAAGCTAAGTTAATAATAATAATGGTCGACACATAGTAAAAGTAAGAATAATTACCCAAATTAGTCCCCAAAGATCTTAAAAGTGGACATTTTAGTCCTCAAGAAAAATTAATACATAGATCAATCCCCAAGATTTTACTCCGGCAGACAAATCAGTTCCCAGTTCATTTTCTGGCAGAGTAATTATCCAAATCAGTCCCCAAATATTTTAAAAATGGACATTTTAGTCCCTAAAAAAATTAATATACAGATCAATCCCCAACGTTTTTAAAAAATTATTATTACTATTATACCATAATTTTTTTATATTTTTTGGACAAAAATAATGATACATTAGATCATTAGATTCTTATGTATGTATTTCTAATATACAAAGTATATATATATATATATACACATACATAGTCACTCAACAACAACAACAACAACAACAACAACAACAACAACAACAACAACAACAACAATATTCAATAAAATTATTAGATTATTCTACAAAAATTTTAAAGTTAAAACTATTTGATATTTTTGTATTTAATATAATCAAAAGATGTCCTACTTTAAAAAACATGTTTGTATTAAAAGAAAATGTTTTAATTTGGATTTCAAAACATTATTATTAACTTATCTTTGTGCATGTGGACAACGAACACTAGCATATTAATACACTCTTTTCGTTAGAAACAAGTAAGGTGAATAATGATGCTTTGAAATTCAAATTAAAACATTTTCTTTTAATACAAACATATTTTTTAAAGTAAGACATCTTTTGATTATATTAAATACAAAAATATCAAATAATTTCAACTTTAATTTTTTTGTAAAATAATCTCTAATAATTTAATTGATTATTATTATTATTATTGAGTGACTATGTATGTATTATTGAGTGACTATATGTATATAGACTTTTTATATTAGAAATACATACATAAAAATCTAATGAATAAATTTATTATTATTTTTGTCCAAAAATACAAAAAAATTATAGTACAATATTATTGTGCAATTAATAATAATAATAATTTTATTTTATTCTTTTTGAATAGAGGATTGTTATGTCTGACGGAGAAAAATGTTGGGAATTGATCTGTATGTTAATTCTTTTGGGACTAAAATGTCTATTTTTAAAATTTTTAGGGACTGATCTGGGTTACTCTGTCGAAAAATGAACTGGAGACTGATTTGTCTGTCGGAATAAAACCTTGCAGATTGATCTGTGTATTAATTTTTTTGAGGATTAAAATGTCCGTTTTTAAAATCATTATGACTGATTTGAGTAATTACTTTAAAAGTAAAATGAATGAAAACTGTTATGTTTGACGAAAAAACATTAGGAATTGATTTGTATATTAATTTCTTTTAAAAACTAAAATATCTATTTTTAAAATCTTTGGAGACGGATTTGATTAATTACTCTGCATATAAACATCACTGTACTGTTTGCTCTCTTGAAAAATCAAATTAATATTTTTTTGGGAACTAATTAATAGGAGATCAAAATCTTAGGATTTGTTAGGGTGAGTTTTTAAAAAAAGATCTTTTTTTGAGTTATCTTTTTTAAAAGATCTTATTGTAGAGAAGTAAAAGTAATTTTATGTTTGGATATCTCATGTAAAAAAGTCTTTTTATCTATCAATTATGTTTGAGTATAACAATATAAAAGTACTTTTTTATTCATTTATTACATGAAAAATATTTTTTTTTTTAAAAAAAAAGATCTTTTAAAAAAAATATAAATTGTAACTTCTCAAATCTTTTACTTTTACTACTAAAAATTTGCCAAATACGTTAAAAATAAAAAAAAAAATTTTTTTTTATTGAAAAAAGATCTTTTTTTTTTAATAAAATAATGGTGCCCAAACATGCACTTAGTAGACCTAATTCACACTTTCCTTGAAAAGAAAACAAAGAAACAAAGATGAATGGAGAAAAAACCCTAGAGAGAAGGGTAGGGTCACATACGGAGGGACATACTCGAAAGCCACGTTACCATTACAGAGGCGATCCGATTTTATCTGGCGGGTGAGAGAGTGAATATTGCGTAGTATCGAAGACAGTATCATTGTTGAAATCCATCCAATCTATAGATTTATTTCTATTCCATTCCATGGATCTGTATTAGTCCTTAGTAGAAGAAGTCAAAGCAAATTGAGCTGAACTGAACTGAACTGGAGAAGAAGAAGAAGAAGATGGCGGAAGAGAAAGAATCAACTTCGATTCCTCTGAGTCAAGCAGACAATGCCTCTTCCGAAGATCCCGAAGATCCGGCAAAGTCTCCCCCGAATTCTCCTAATTCCTCCACTCGCAGGGTCAACCCTCCTTTTTCCTATTTTCTTTACCTTAAATTATTAGACATTTTATCCAGTTAATCTGAATCGTTGACGTTTGAAATCACAGAGAATCTTGAACCTAGAATCTGATGTCTAATCGCATTTACTGTGCAAATCGATCTGTATTCTGCAGTGACGGCCAAGATCCCAAATTCGATAGGAATATAATGGGATTTCTTTATTCAAATCCCTAAAGACATTGCTTTTTGTAACTATATGCACTCTTCGTAAATGAACCAACTGGGTTCTTGAAGTTCATTCTCTAATTTGTTGCTAAGATGATGTAGCTAAAAATATTTTTATGGTTGCACTTGTGACCTGAATTGCTCCTTGATTTCTTTACCTTGGACATCCTTAAAATAATTCGTAGGGAAAATAACGTAAAATCATAAAATATTGTAACATAATCCCCAATTGCCCTCTCTCCCTCTGGAAAAAACTACATGATTAATGTGCATTTGTTTGATGTATACAGGTTCTCATGTTTCGAATTGTTTCAGGACATATTTTAGTTTGTTTGTATCGCCATTGACTTATTATGTGTATTTGTTTCAGGCATGTTGCTTTGTTCTCCAAAGTTGGGTATCAAAGAAATTTATGACCGGATGGTAATTAACTAATGTACTTATTGAGTTGAATAAGTGTTATTGGTATATTTGGCTTAATTATTCATTTTATCTTGGATTTGCAGTGTAGTTCTTTTCCCAGTTGCAGTTACCTTCTTTATTACATGGTGGTTTATTCAATTTGTTGATGGTTTCTTTAGCCCAATATACTCCAGGCTTGGCATTGACATATTTGGTGAGTGTTATTTTACCATTCTCTTTACATCATTTTATCATGTATTTTTTACTTGGTACTGAGTGATTACGGATGGGGGGAATTTTTGTGTTCTAGATTTCATATCTCTAAATTCATAAAAAGGCAAATGAAAATAGTTCAATAAGGGTGTGTTTGTGAATTTTGACTTTGGAGATGAAGGAATTAAAGTTTCTCAACAGTTGACAGTGATTCTGATAGAGGATTCTATTGGGTTTATTGGCTCTGTGGTTTATTCTAATGGAGGAATTAGTTTTTGGAACAATTTGTACTCTTTTCATTGCTTAACAGGTCTTGAGGAAGTATTCATTACCTATGAAATGCCTTTAAGTGTAAAAAATGGGAAAAGGATATACAGATTGGCATAACTCTTGAAAAGCTATTCATTTTATAGTCATTATTTCTCAGTTGGTGTTTTTGGCCAAGGCTGTTTTAATAGAATTCCATTTTTGATACACTGAGAAATATGGAGTATTGCTACATTCATAACTTTACTTCTGTTCCATTTATCCTATTCTTCCCTTGTTCCTGAGGAAATATTACTGTCTGGTTTTCCTCCTACTAAATTCGGACCCTGCATTTTCCTTCCTCCTCTCTGGTTTTAAATTTCTTCACATTTCTGGCCTTTGTCATTTTGACTTTACTTGTATATTCCCAATGCAGCATAGTAAAGTTTGAAACTCTTGTTTTGTGGTGCAGGACTTGGTTTTATTACATCTTTGGTTTTTGTATTTCTTATTGGTGTTTTTGTTTCATCATGGATGGGTGCCACTGTTTTCTGGCTTGGAGAATGGTTCATAAAGCGAATGCCCCTTGTTAGGCATATATACTCTGCGTCCAAGCAGATTAGTGCTGCAATATCTCCAGGTATATACACAAGCACGTCTATCTTTGCTCGATAACACAGTTACTTATCTCCAGCTCGCATCCATATCAGCTATAGATTGACCATTTTCATATAGCGATGACATCATGACAAGGACGCAACCAAGCTCATATATTTCCCCCTTTATCTTCTTCACAGATCAAAATACCACAGCCTTTAAGGAAGTTGCAATTATCCGTCACCCACGTGTTGGTGAATATGCTTTTGGCTTTATTACATCTACTGTTACTCTACAGGTACTGATAATCTGATATCATTTCACCAGTTCTATCATTGATAAATATTTGACTTGTATATCATGATGTGATGCATCTTTGCAAGTGAGAGGAATTCGCCTCATTAGTTTGCAGCAGTTGAGTATGTTGCTAATGGAATCTACTAATGGCCTATGGCCTATAGAGATCGACATATGTATATGCTGAATACTATGAGTTTATAGTGTCTATGGGTCTTGCATTTACCTCATTTTCATCCTTTATGATGTGTGTATCCTCTGATGAATCATATTACTTGGTCTTCTACTAATTCTAAATTTTTGTTTTCTTTATTTACCGTTTGATGTTTCCTCTCCATCCCAGAAAGAAAATGAAGACGAAGAGCTCTGTAGTGTTTTTGTCCCTACAAACCATCTATATATTGGGGATATATTTTTGGTTAACTCCAAAGAAATTATAAGACCAAATCTTTCTATTCGAGAAGGCATAGGTAGGTTCTCTTTTCCTTAATTACCTTTTTCTTATCAATGTCCCTTGTATGATCTTAATATGTCATGAATAGTTCGTGTAAGTAACATTATTGCATTAATGGTTATGCAGAAATAATTGTTTCTGGGGGAATGACAATGCCACAGTTGATATCTCCATTAGAAAGAGCACCTAGACAGAGTGAGAGAATCCCGTTGAACCGAATTGCATCAAGGGCATAGAGCTATGGATGTCTCGTGTGGCCTTGCATGCAAGCAAAGCAAATTCTGATAGTCTGAGCTCTATTATTAACCTGCATGTGATGAAATTTGTATACTAAGGTTGTTGTTTATCATTAGTTAAAAAGAGTGTTAAATACCTTGTAATAATGTAATTATTATTGTTATGATTATAATTCAACTATTCGCCCGGAGTATGATCTAAGTGATGAATGCATGTTTAAAAATCACGATGGCACAAGAGCACGTTATAATGTTATTTGTATACTAAAATTAGTCATTAAGGTAGCGTTTGTTTTCGGAGACAAGATACAGAGATATGGACAGTACATGTTTAAAATGTGTTTGGAACACATTGTCTCTGAGACAATTTTTTATATTTTTGTGTCCACACTTTTACGAAGGATAATAATGGACACGGGATTTGGAAGAATAGACACGGACTTTTTTATAAATTTTGTTTTCCTTTTTGTCTATAGATATTTTTTATTATTCCACTATTATCTCTTCTTATTTTTTCTATAATTAGTCATGAAATTTTTTTCATGTAAAAACGGATTCTTTTTTAAAATTGATTTTTTATTTAAAATTAATCTAACTTATTAACCTAAACCTCCTACGTACTCTCATTCTCTATTAAATTAGTTTGTACTTGATGTAGAAAATTTGAAATCATATGGTTATTTTAGTCATTTCATATAATATTTTAGTCTTGTCCATGTGTATCCAAATATAATACTGGACATTACATTAGTGTCTTGTACATCGTATCCAAACATAATACACAAACGCAGTATCATGTATCATGTTCTATTGTCTCTGTCCTATTGTCTCTGTCTCAGTATCATGTTTTGTCCTGTCTCTGAAAACAAACACAGCCTAATATATTTGTTTTTTGTGTTTTGTTTTTGGTGTGGTTAAATTACACAATTGATCTCTATATTTTTATTGAAATTGCAAATTGGTTTCTATACTTTAAAAGTTTGTAATTGAGTTCCTAAACAAAATTAAATTTTATAATTTAGTCTCTATCGTTCAAACAATGTTTGATTTAACAGAATATTCGTCAGTATATTCACTACTTTAAATATGTGAGTTGCACGTGTTTAATAGTAAGGACTAATTTGCAATTTTAGCGAAAGTATAGGGATCAACGGTATAATTTAACAATTAAAAAATGATCAAAGACTCCCTAAGATATCTGAACATATCCCACCCCTCCCTAGCTCCCTCACTCTCACTTTTTGCACTTTTCAAAACAGCACCCCACCTAGCTCTTTGTCTCTCACCTCTGTCTACTGCATCTGTGCTCACGAGCCTTGTCTGGCCTCCTTCCTCCATCTCGCCTCTCTCATCCGGCAGGGCTCGCGTCGCTACTACTCCCCCTTGCTAGTCTCTGCATTGTCGTGCTTTGTCTCCCTCTCCTCCTCTTGCGTTCTACCTTTATATTATCAAGAATTTTTTTAATTTTCTTTTTTTAGCTATTCCGTTATTGGATTATAATATGTTGATTTGTTACTGTTTTTATATAATTGTGGTAAATTGAGCTACTGTTTTTATGTTTATTTGTGGAGAAAATGTAAGGGATAGGAAGAGAAGGGATAATGGAAGAAGGGGACAGGGGCGGGCTTTGGCGATGGTGGCTCAAGGTGGTAATGGAAGAAGAAGAACAGACACGTTGAAGAGAAGAGGAGGAAGAAAAGGGAGAAGAGGAAGAGGACATTATGGTAAATGTGCATTTTTTTTATGGTAAACGTCATTGAAGACCTAATTACAAAATTATATTTTGTACATGGACCTCAGTACAAACTTTAAAGTGTATGGACCAATTTATAATTTCAGTGAAAGTATAGGGACTAATTGTATAATTTAACCTAATTTTAAATAGGAAAATTAGGCTGTGTTTGGTTCTGAGAACAGGACAAGACAAGACAGACACTGAGAATAAAACATAAAAAACAAAGACACAAAAATTAGTATTCTAGTATTTTGTTTGGTGATAAACTAGAACAAATGTTAAATTATGAAAGTCTAATTTATTTTTATTTTTTTTATTCAAAAATTTTGGGAAGCAAAATATAATAATAAAAAAATAATTATGAAAAATTAATAAAATTAATGAAAAAATAAAAAATAAATTGTGTCTTTTATTAGTGTTTCTGTGTAATTTCTATCAAGATGGATATAAAATATATTAATTCAGTGTCTCTGAACATAATTTATCTGTCCATGTTTCATTTACTAAATACAATTTTGTGTTTTTGTATCTCTATCTTAATGTTTTATGCCTATAAACAAATGCAGGTCTAAGGATATATTTAATAAAGTTTATTTTTCAGAAGTATTAAAGTTTAGTTTTAAAGAATTTATAAAACTGCTACATTTATATTTGTTAAAATAAAATAAAAATAATTTTAAATACACAAATTTAGCAATTGTGTTTGATTAAATTGTTTTTAAAATTCAAAATCATTTTAATACATGTAAATATAAATAGTTATTAATATATGAAGTTATAGTAAATAATTTTTATAAGTAAAAGTTAACTATATAAAAAAAGTTTTAGGTATGCATTCATAACTTTCAAAAATTTATAAATATACGAGTAAATTATCGATTATGCCCCAAATTTGTAAAACGCTGACAATAATAACTCTAATATTTGTTAACGACAATTATACTCTCGAAAATTTAAAAACGCAACAAATCTGTCCAACCGTGAAGAGAGCCTTCTCCGTTAAACGGAGCTTGGTGATGTGGCAGACGGAATTCCAACGTGGCATTCGTTAAGGGCTTTAATCCCGTTTTTTTTTATATGAAATTGAGAGAGAACGTTTTTCCCAATTCACCAGAAAGATAAACCCTAACTACTGTCATGCATGGTGGAAGCAGATGCATGTCAAATAACAATCGAAGAATACAGTCAATGGAAAATAGTAGCTCTGAAGGACTCGAAAAACATGGGAGCAAGCCCTATGACGGGACATGCTTCTGCCGTCTTCAGATGGTGGCATTGAAGTTGAAGACGAGGAGAAACCGAGGGAGATGGTTTTTCAGGTGTCCTCTGTGGAAGGTATATATGAATTTTCTAGTGAATCTGTCCCCCTTTCCTATTGAGAATTGAGCTTGATGAATGGCTTTTGTGCTGGGCAGACGAAGAACAATAGGTGCCGTTATTTTCAGTGGATGGACGAAACCAACGAAGAATCTGTTGGGGTGGAGGAATCCTCCAAGAATGGCACACTAGTATGCAATGAATGTGGAGTCTTGAAAGGGAGATTTACCAGTGTTGAGACTGAGACCATACACAGAGATCGAAAGATGATGATGGAGCACATGAAGAGAGTTGAATTGTTTTTATGCATCATTCTGTGTAGAATTGTACTGAGTTTGATTATGAGTGTGATTTCTTTGGTTAGATAGGACAAGGGATGCATGCAGGACATGGTTTATTAATGGATGTTATGTGTTATTGTTTTGTGGAAGTTATGTTGACATTGTTGTAGCTATTTTTCTTGCTTGTTAATGTCTGTATCTTACATTCAATTGCATCACTAACAAAAGCATGAATGGAGTGAATACAAATAAGTAAAAAGGGCAACTCAGATATGTTAACTAAGTTGAGATAGACTTAAGAAATCAAACACTGCCAAAGGAACAAGAATAAAACCAAAATATTTGGTCTGCATAACATTTAGCATTAAGACAAATTGTTCCAACCAAAATTATGAATACTCGCTAATTAGTCTTAATATCAGACACCAAAATACTTAAATTGTGCAACAAAGGCCAATAACCATGAATACTAATATCAACATATAACCCAAAAAGTAGAAAAAGCATTGCAACTAAACTTCAACTTATAACCCAAAAGAAGAACTAATTAGAGATCCAAGTCTCCTTCAACCAGACTGATTTGGCATGAACTTAGAGAACCTAGTAGTGGTTGTTTTACTTGCTCCATTCATGGTTTCATTTGACACCACTGGAGTCTTTGTGGTGTTTGGAACTCTTGAACCAGGGATAGCAGTTGAAGTAGGTGCAACGGGCCTTATTTGTGGGGGCCTAAATGGTGGGTTGGGCCTTGGAGTGGCTGTTGGACCTAGAGCTGTGGGCCTAACTTGGGGTTGGCCTGCTGGAGCTGTAGCTGTGGGCCTCACATGGGATTGGGCTGATGGGGCCTCTTAATAGGCATCTTTACCCTGATTCCTTCCCTGTTAGTAGATACAGCAACGGCATCAGCAGTATTGGAGGGAGTTTTAGGAGTTGATGTAGCACCTTTGCTAGATTTGGGTGCTCTCCTTGCAAGGTTGGTTCTAGGAGCTCTCCTTCCATCATGATGTAGCTTTACTTCCTTCTTTTCCTTCTCCAATCTGCTCGTTTGGATAGGAGCCAATTTGTCCTTGTAGGCCATTAGTGCATCTTTATGAAATGCTATAGTTTTCATGAGGTAATATCTAATCTCCTCCAACATGGTAATGATGCTCTTGCCTCTTAGTCTTACAATTGTTGAATTAAGTGATTTCGCATTATTATTCGTTATCTTTCTGGTGAATTGGGGAAAACGTTCTCTCTCAATTCCATATAAAGGAGAAACGGGATTGAAACCCTTAACGGATGCCACGTTAGAATTCCGTCTACCACATCACCAAGCTCCGTTTAACGGAGAAGGGCTCTCTTCACGGTTGGACAGATTTGTTGTGTTTTTAAAATTTTTGAAGGTATAATTGTCGTTAACAAATATTAGGGTTATTATTGTCAGCATTTTACAAATTCGGGGACATAATTGGTAATTTACTCTAAATATATAATCTTTTAATTTATCAATTAAAAAGTGAAATATTTTTATTTATAAAACTCACGCATCTTTTCCAAAATATTTTATCACATCAAAACTAAGGTTTTATACTTTTATTAAATACAACAAGATAGTTCTTCAAGATAGTCAGGCAAGTTTTTTGAACTTTATTTTACCTTTGTGACTTACTGGGTTTTGGATCCAAGACTCTTTAGACATTTATACCCTTATGATTTGTAGGATGGTAGAATCTAAACATCAATTCCAAAATTCTTGGTCAAATGGTGGAGAGGTAAGATTATAGAGTTTAAGATGTACATCATGACTCACTTTATAGTGATGGACAAGTTGGAGAAAATCAGGACAATCAACAATAGATGGTCCATAAATTTTTCACATAGGACAACAGTTCAGCCGGTTGCTCAACCAAGCTATCCTTTTCAAGCTTTTTGCTTTAAACCTATCCCAGAGTTGTTGGCTGCTGACAAGATTGACGATTCTATGGTAATAGGTGAGACTATATCATATCAGTTCTTTCTATGTAATATGTGATATGCAATCGAGGTGTGGGAGTATTTCAATGTTTATATTAACTTGTGAACTATTGTAGATGTCATAGGAGAAGTGGTTGGTAAGAAAGACCCAAGAGAACTAATAACGAGCAAAGGAAAGGAGACTAAACGATTGGCTGTGATTATTGAGGACCTTGAGTAAGATAATCGGATTCCAGGTTGATCTTTTCCCGTTTATTAATTGATATATAACTAACGACCATTAATAAATGTTATGCATGTTATTCAGGAACAACAGTATTGGGTGTGTTCTTTGGAGAAATGGTGGACCAAATACTTTCATATCTTGAAGAAGGGAGGGTTGAGCCATTAAGAGTCATAGCACAGTTTTTCAAACCCAGCAGATGGAATGGTATGCATACAAACCGTTGGATGCTTTAAAAAAAAAACATTTTTACTTGCATAAACAAAAGGACGTATGTAGCCCTCACATCATAAAATAATATATTATAGATAAGACATCCGTGCAAAGTCACTTCGATTATTCCAAGTTACGTATCAACCCCGACCTAGAGGAGGTCAATGAATTTCGTAACAGGTTGAATAGAAATGTAGTTAGTTTGGTTATGCAACAAAAGATTTTATGTGCAGGTTTAAAGTCTAGAACTTCTATTTTGTAGGAGGCTTTTTGGAAAACCTTCAAATTCAGTGAGGATTACTTAAGTTTCATTGCATGGTCCGCATTTCGGTGCAGACAAACTAAAACATGCAGATGTCCTGGTCAAAACCATAAAAGAAGCTCTAAGCTCTACACAGGTGAAGACACTCTATACTACAACCAATGTTATAAAATCTCATGACTTGATAATTTTGTTTTGGTTTATTTGTTTTGCAGGAAGGACCTATTTGGATTGCTGGAACTATTGTCTCGATTAATGCTGGAAAAGACGATTGGTTTTATAAATCATGTCGGAAGTGTCTGAAGAAGTTGAAACTCCAACTGGGAATAGATATGAGTGTGGCAAATGTGGCCACACTCACGGAAGTGCATCACTTAGGTGTGATAACTAATCTTAACACAGTAGGTGCATTTGATTTTTTTTTACTCAGGTCTGATTTATGGTTTCGATTTGTTTTAGGTTCAAGGTCGAGGTGATGGTGTACGATGGAACAGGAAGCATCATGTTGCTTATGTGAGATAGAGAAATGGTACAATTATGTAGGAGGCAAGCTGATCAGATCAAGGATGAGGAGGTAATTAAAAAATGCATTAATGTTTAGCTAAAAGTTTTTATCTATAACCATCATAACTTTCTTAAGAGTTTGTTTAATCTTAATAGTGTACTGATGGGAAAGGTCA
This sequence comes from Arachis ipaensis, assembly GCF_000816755.2. Lineage (NCBI taxonomy): Eukaryota > Viridiplantae > Streptophyta > Magnoliopsida > Fabales > Fabaceae > Arachis > Arachis ipaensis. The sequence goes on from NC_029794.2 coordinate 102,344,072, forward strand.
CCCTCCAACATTGGATCACATGATGGACATGAGGTTACTCTTCAAAGTAAATGTCAAAGCGCCAAATATTAGGCACTATGACCAGGTTTATACTGTCATGAAGATTTGTGATGATGAGGAAATTGTAGAGATGAATCACCCCAAAGCATTCCAAAATACTCATTCTACTACTCTAATTATATGTATTTTATTTAATTTGGTTCCAGGAAATATGTTGGGATTTAGTTAAGCTCATGTTCTATAATTTCTAAATAGGAATTTTGTTTGCCTCTTTGTAGGAGACCGATTGTAGTGACTCACTTGATGTCTTTGTAGCTGTGGTTAACCTGCACAATGATACTGAATCTATGCTTTCTGTGGTTAGTGTTTAGAACAACTGTTAAATAATTTGGGTCCCTATTTTTTTTAATTAGCATTCCACATCAACTAATAGCGTTTGTCTAAACATGATGGTTTAGAAGACAATGTCACAAGTCTCAAATCCAAAATCCCAGCTAAAAGAGCTCCCATAGGACTAAAGCACAAACTGACTACTAATCTTGACAAAGAAGATGTGGGGTTTTCCACAAAAAATTTTAGTCGAAAGGAAGGGAAGAGGCAGAAGATGCAATCTCATGAAAGTTATAAATGAACTTAGTGCTCTAATCAGTATATTTTGTGATTTTTGTTGGTGTCTTGATTTTAAGCATAGTATCCTAAGTAGTATTCTTGGAGTCAGCTTGAAAATCTTTTCGGAAGGTGTTTTGTTGGATTTCTACAAGTAGGAGGAATGAGTTAGTATTACATATATTTGGAACAGCTTGGAAATCTTTTGGAAAGGTGTTTTCTTGGGTTTCTACAAGTAGGAGGAATGAGTTAGTGATACGTCGCCCTTATCCTCAGTTACACAAAAGCTCGGCATGTGAGCTAATAAAGCTCGGACCCGTATCATTCACCCGAAATACTCGGCGCGTAAATATCGGGGGCTGACGTCACATTAAACAAGCTCGGAACAAGAACAGATAAGCTCAACATTACCCGTTCGAATAAAAAGACACGTGCATCATAAAGCTCGGTCCCGTATCAGCCGTCCGCAAATCTCGGCACGAGCTCAGGACCAAAACAGCATCACTCAACTGAAAATAGGAAACGTGCTCAACTAGTTTATAGCACCAAAACAGAATATCTCAACCAACCTATAAACTAGGACTTATCCACTAACGGGCAGAAAGCAACTCCTATAAAACCTAGCTAACATGCTTGGCTAGGTCTCAGGTTCTATCACTCTCATTCTCTCACTCTTTTCTCTTAACTCACTCACTGTGAATCAATACTGACTTGAGCATCTTGTGATCTTGTGCAGGTATTCCCGCCGCGGTGTTTAACTTCCGGCCGACGTCAAGCTCTTCCTCCTCGGTGTCAATTCACTCGGAAGCGCTCAAGCTCGGCCTCCCTAGTGTTCGGACGAACCACTGGCGCCCACCGTGGGGCCCGGAGTACATCTAACCCCACTGTTTCCTTCGTTTAGTCTTTTACCTTATTTTGCAGGATCCCCGATCCTCGGACATGGCTGACAAGGAAAATCCACAACTCTCACAGGATGACCTCCTGGCTCAGATCGCTGAGCTTCAGGTGGAGGTACGAAGGATAGCCGAGCTCTCAACACAAAATAATGGAGAGAACTCCAAAGGCTCGGCTCAAAGTACAGCGGACCCTTTAAACATCGTCCCGCCAAAAGAAAAGCTCACCCTCGACAACCCTTTCTCCGAGGAGATCACGAATTACCAGATGCCAAAAAACTTTATGCTGCCCACCGCGCTGGAGCCGTACAAAGGGTTCGGCGACCCCCGAGCCCATGTGAAGAAGTTCCAATCGATGATGTTCTTCAACGGCCCGAACAATGAGCCCGTCCTCTGTCGAGCATTTCCCACTTACCTAGATGGTGCTGCGTTACTCTGGTTTTCTAAACTTTCTGCAGGTTCGATCTCCTCCTTTGAAGACCTCGCCAGATCATTCATTGATTACTTCGCTGCATCAAGAATATATGTACATGGCTTGGACTTTCTCGGCACCATCAAACAAGGTCAGCACGAGAGTCTGAAAGACTACATGACCAGATTCGCTGACGCCACTATGGAGATCCAAGACTTGGACCCGGCCGTTCACCTGCACGCTCTCAAGGCCGGCCTCAGACCTGGAAAATTTCGGGAGACCATTGCCATAACAAAACCAAAGACGCTAGAGGAATTCCGAGAAAGGGCGGCTGGGCAAATGGAAATTGAAGAACTCCGAGAAGCCCAGAAATCAGACAAACAGCCACATCGGAGAGATGAGGAAAGGACTTTAAGATCGCCAGGCAACAGGGACACAAAAAAACCTCCTAAGCCCGCGTCAAAGTACAACACATACACCAGATTTAACACCAGAAGAGAGAATATCATCAGAGAGATCCTCAACGCCAGAATCATAAAACCACCAGCCCGAGCAGGGAATTACCAGGATCAACAATTCGTGGACAAGACAAAACATTGTGCCTTCCACCGGAAGTTCGGTCATACCACAGATGACTGCATCGTTGCAAAAGACCTCCTGGAAAGACTAGCACGCCAAGGTCTCCTGGACAAATACATTGAGACCCGGAAGGGCAGAGGAGGAAACTCGAACAGGGCAGAGCATAAGCAAGCAACGGCTGACGACAAGAAGGAGAGGACGACTCCTGATCTGCCAAGAGGAGTCATCAACCACATATCGGGAGGATTCGCAGGTGGAGGAGAAACAAGCTCGGCCAGGAAGCGGAGCTATAGAGCAATGTTGGCGATCGAAGGAACCATACAACCAAAGAAGGGCAAAGAACCAGACGTCACAATATCCTTCAACCAAACAGACTTCAAATCGGCAAGCCCTAATCTCGACGACCCCGTGGTAATTTCCATCCAGCTCGGAGAACTGTTGGTAAGAAAAACATTGCTAGATCCAGGTAGTAGTGCTGACGTTTTATTTTACTCTACTTTTACAAAAATGAAACTATCAGATAAACTGATACAACCCTCCTCTGGAGAGCTAATTGGGTTCTCCGGAGAAAGAGTCCCCATCATGGGACACATATGGCTAAAGACCACGATGGGAGAGATCCCAATGTCAAAATCAATTGATATCCAATATCTAATAGTAAACTGTTACAGCCCTTATAATATTATACTTGGGAGACCCGCACTGAACATATTCAGGGCAGTGGTGTCCACATTACATCTGTGTGTCAAGTTTCCAGTGCAGGAAAACAAGATCGCTATGGTGTATGCTGACCACCAAGAAGCTCGGCAATGCTATAACGCTGGTCTAAAGCCAGACCAAACAAAACAGGAAGCTCGGCCCCAGGTCCAAGCCATCCAAACGTCTGCCAACACAGCAACATTAGCCGATCTTGACCCAAGGGAAGACCTCGGCGAAAGACCTCGGCCAGCGGACAATCTTCAACAAGTAACACTAACAGCAGATGACAACCAATGCACATATGTTGGAGAAGCCTTAGAAGGGGCAGACCGAGCAAGACTCATTCACATACTACGTCAGAACGCCGACCTTTTCGCATGGACGCCAGACGACATGCCCGAAATAAATCCAGCGGTCATCTGCCACAAGCTAGCGATTGACAAAACAGTCCGACCAGTTGCACAGAAGAAAAGGAACCTCGAAGAAGAGAAAAAACAAGCAGCACTCGAAGAAACCCAGAAGCTCCTCAATGCAGGCTTCCATCAGAGAGATTCGCTTCACCACATGGATGTCTAACGTGGTAATGGTAAGGAAGAGCTCAGGTAAATGGCGCATGTGCGTCGACTTTACAAACTTAAATAAAGCTTGCCCCAAAGATGCATATCCACTGCCTTGCATTGATAAATTAGTTGATAACGCCTCTGGTTTCAAAGCTTTGAGTTTTATGGATGCATACTCTGGCTATAACCAGATTCTAATGCACCCAGAAGACCAAAGCAAAACAGCTTTTATAACAGAACATGGGAATTTTTGTTACAAGGTAATGCCCTTTGGCCTAAAGAATGCAGGTGCGACATATCAAAGGCTAATGGACAAGGTATTCCAACAACAGATAGGCCGCAATATGGAGGTCTATGTAGATGACATGGTAGCAAAAACACCTATGCAGGGGTCACACTGTGACGACTTAATAGAAATCTTCAGACAACTCCGAGCATATAACATGAGACTCAATCCAGACAAATGTGAGTTCGGAGTACAAGGAGGGAAGTTCCTGGGATTCATGTTAACATCTCGAGGCATCGAGGCCAACCCAGAAAAGTGCAAGGCCGTACTGAACATGACAAGCCCAAAAACAGTAAAGGAAGTCTAGCAACTCGCAGGACGAATAGCTGCTCTATCACGTTTCCTACCCGCAGTGGCAAACCGATCTTATCACTTTTTCTAGACATTCTCTAAAGGCAAGAAGTTCAACTGGACAGACGAATGTGAGAACGCTTTTTCCGAACTTAAACAACACCTCACAACACCACCAATCCTCCAAAGACCAGAGACAGGTAAGCCGCTGTATTTATACCTATCAGTATCCAACCATGCTGTAAGCTCGGTTTTAGTAACAGAAACAGGAAGAAAGCAAAGCCCAGTATACTTCATCAGTAGGGTGCTACAACCAACAGAAACAAGGTACCCGAAGATAGAACAACTGGCGGTAGCACTAATTACCACAGCAAGAAGACTGCGGCACTATTTTCAGAGCCACACAATCATAGTACGAACAGACCAACCGCTGAGGCAGATATTAACCAGACCCGAGCTCGCCGGCAGATTGATAAAGTGGTCGGTTGAGCTCTCCGAGTTCGACATCCAATACGAACCAAGGAAAACACTGAAGTCACAGGTGCTAGCCGACTTTATATCAGAGATGACTAAAGACACACATAATAGAGAGGTCAGTTGGAGCATACATGTGGATGGAGCGTCAAACAAAGAAGGCAGTGGCGCAGGGATACTACTAAAAGAAGGAGACAAGGTGGTGGCCGAGCAGTCACTACAGTTCCGCTTCAACGCAAGCAACAATCAGGCAGAATATGAGGCCCTACTTGCTGGACTAAAGCTCGCCCTACAGCTACAAATACCTCGAATAACAGCCTACTGCGACTCTTCCTTAGTGGTACATCAAATAAAGGGCGAATTTCAGGTAAAAGATCCTTTGTTAGAGAAATATTGGCTCATAACAAAGGATCTAATTTCAAAATTTAAAGAATTTGATATTATCCATGTAAACCGAGAACAAAACACCAGGGCCGATGTGTTATCTAAGTTAGCCACAACACAGCAAGCCGAAAACACATCGGCACTGTCCCAGCTAACACTTGACAAACCAAGTTTTGAGCAAGAAACAATTTTAAGTATTACACAGGCCTCAGATTGGCGAACACCTTTTTTCGATTACATCAATACAGGCACCATTCTAAAAGGTGAGCCGAACTTGCCGCTCTTTAGAAGAAGAGCAAGCTTCTATACAGTGCTCGGAAACACCTTATACAGGCGAGGACATTCACAACCATTGCTCAAGTGCATCAGCAAAGAGGAAGCCGAGGAGGTTATGGCTGAAACCCATGAAGGAGTCTGTGGCAACCATATCGGCGGCCGAGCATTAGCAACGAAGATCTTGCGAACAGGATACTATTGGCCGACGGTAAAACGGGACTGCATCACAAAAGTTAAAGCATGTGATAATTGTCAAAAGCATGCCACCCTCTCAGAGACCCCAGCCGAGGAGCTCCATACCATAGAGGTAAGCTGGCCTTTCGATAGGTGGGGATTGGATATCCTCGGACCCTTTCCGAAAGCGCCAGGCCAGGTAAAGTTCCTCTTAGTATCAATTGATTATTTCTCCAAGTGGATAGAAGCACAACCACTAGCACACATAACAGCAGAAAAAGTGCGATCCTTTATATGGAAAAATATCATATGCAGATACGGTATCCCACGAGAGATAATCTCGGATAACGGGAGACAATTTACAGATCATAAGCTCGCCACTTTTCTGACAAATTTTAACATCAAACATCACTTCAGCTCAGTAGACCACCCGCAAACGAACGGACAAGTTGAATCAGCTAACAGAATTATCTTGCAGGGATTAAAGAAAAAACTCGGCGAAGCTAAAGGGGAGTGGGCCGACCTCATTCCAGAAATTCTATGGAGTTACAACACCAGCATCCAATCTGCCACAGGGGAAACTCCCTTCAAATTGGTATATGGCGCAGAAGCGCTCATTCCAGTAGAAGTCAG
>NC_029794.2:102351800-102361877 GCF_000816755.2 Arachis ipaensis
AGACATCTCCGCCATAAAGCAGCGAGCCAGAAAACGATACCTAGAGCAAAGACACCACAAAAGAGTAGTCCACAGGTCTTTCAACAATGGAGACCTTGTACTCAGACGAACAGAAGATGCACGGAAACCACCAGCACATGGCAAATTAGCGGCAAATTGGGAAGGTCCTTTCCGAGTTCTCCAAAACCTCGGAAAGGGGGCTTACAAATTAGAAACCCTTAGAGGAGAGCAACTCCCGGGAACATGGAACGTCTCCTCTCTAAGGGAATATCAATCGTGACATAGCCTGTGTAATAAGCGAATGATGGTACTCTTTTTCCCTCCGACAGTTTTTTCCCAAAACACAAGGGTTTTACTCGGAAAGGGTTTTAACGAGGCCGGACGCAACAAATCATTGTACCCATACAACTTAATGTTCTCATTTTGACAGTTAGCATACATTTCAGTTAGAAAACACTTCAAACTATCCGAGCATAATCCTCGGAACCCTAAACATCACGAGCCGAGCATATTCCTCGGGAAACTACCAGCATAAGAATAAGTCAAAGTTTATCTAATTAAACTGATCCGAGCTTCATACTCGGAAAACAACATGCGCATGCCGAGCATACTGCTCGGAGGAAGTACAAACAAACAATATCATCAAAGTCACTTAAACAAATCCTAACGCGCTTCCATTCAAAAATACAAGTTCTATATTAGAACATCTACTCTCATTTCCAACAAGTTCACTTAAACAGAGAATGGCTTTGGCCATCTTCGACACATATATACGATTACTTCCAACACACAATCATAAGTTTATTCAAAAAATCAGAATTTATAAGATAAGTCACCATCAAGCCGAGCTATATGCTCGGAAAACAAAAGTATCACAACCAAGTTATACACTTGGTACCCAAAACATTACCGCCAAATATTCAGAGAAAAGGTTCAAAACAAAGAGCCACAAGTTCCAAACATACCACATACATACAAAATAAACAGAAGAAATTATAATGACCTAGTCTGCCTTATCACCTATGCTAGATTCCTCACTCCCACTCCCAGCAACACCCTCATCTTCCACAAGTTCACCGTTAACAACTACCTTCATGACATCAAGCTTCGAAGGATCAGCCTCCGGGTACACCACCTTGACCTGAGAAACAGCACGGTCAAACCCTTGGGCAAAGGCCTTATAAATTCCACCCTCCAATTCCTTGACCCGAGCAGAGAGTCGCACAACATCGGACTCCACAGCCCTCAGTTTTTCAGAAGACTCCTTTTCTTTTTTCTCCATGGAAGCAGAGAGCTCAGCAATCCTTTGATCTTTCTCCTCGATAACCCCAGACAATTCATCAATTCGAGAAGCTTCCCTCTCCTCTCGATCCAGGGAAAGCTCTTGTGCCCGGCCAATAGCAACAATCCGAGCACCAATCACCTACAAGAAGATAAAACATGTAAATGAATAAAGTCAATCAAAATCCACAAGAACAACAAAATAACTTATACCTGAAGGAATCGGCTAACACCAGCTCGGCCAACCTCATCAATCATTTTCATGTCATCCGGGAAACAACAGAGCTCGTCAGCCATGGTGCCAAAGGGATACAACTTCGCCCACAGAGATCTGGCGTGCATATTCTGATCATACCCATGAAGCCTCTTCTGCGATTCATAGGCAGACTCAACCATCTGTAGAATCATGGATGATTCCCCTTTACCTTCCAAAATCTCGGCAAGACTACCCTGACCCTGCCCTCTCTTCCTCTTTTGCTTTTGCCCCAGGCCATGGTGAATTAAAGCAGCAGGACCCTTCCCAACATTAGATGACACCTCCTTCTCTCCTTTCTTACGCTGATTGAAGAAGAGCTTCAAACCTGCCGTGGTAATAGCAGGAGCTTTCTCACCTGCAATCAGAAAACAACCAAGGTAAGGAACAACATATCAAAACGCCAACAGTAAACAAATACAATAAAACAGATTACCTATATGATCATAAACAGCCTGCCTATCAGTATCCCATTTCAACATCTCGGCAACGGATAACAAACCTTTCGGACCCAAGGACTTAAATAAGAAGTCCATCACAATATCATCCTCAGGTAGCCTATCATCTACGTCCAAGGCTTGATATGGCTCAGAACACCAAAACAACGGAAACCTCTCAACTAGATGCTCATTTAAATAAAACGGGAAGTCTTCAGGGACACTTCTAACCCTAACAAACATGGATTTAAAATCCTTAAACGAAGACTTGTACAGGCCAAACACAGCACGGCGAGGATAACTACTAAGATTTACCCATAACCCCCTATTCACCCCTTCGCCTGGAACAAAGAGAAGAACAACCTCAAAGACGGCGGACGCTTCAACAGTTCCATCAAAACCTCAAATGCCCGGACAAAACCCCATGAGTTAGGGTGAAGCTGAGTTGGAGCACAATTCAACCAATACAACACCCCACACTCGAAATCGGTAAATGGAAGCCTCACACCCAACTCAGTAAATAAACAACTATACATAAAAAAGAAAGACCAATCATCACGTCGGTGGCACACCCGATCATCTCTTTCGCAAGGTAACAACTCTATCTTAATACCACTACCCACCCTGACCCAAGAATCCGAACCCAACAACCTAACTGATTCTTCATCATCAAACTGTGAAACATACCTCTTCACTCTGGGATCCACCCAACCGTATAGATCACCCACATTACAGTTCTCCATCACAAGAAACAAAACAAGAAAGAGAGAAAAATAAAAGGGAAAACAGAGGAGTGGTTAGCACTGACCTTTCTTACTCATTCCCAGCCAAGCAGAAAATACAAACTTTTCCTTTCTCGAAACAGAGAGATATGAGAAAAAGAAGCAACACAAACTACAAAAGGCTCAAGGAAGAAAGCAGTTACAATACCAGGGCATTTAAATCAATGTTGTTAGAAACGAGAAGCATTAAACCACTACAAAAATCAATGGACAGGGGTGCCTAGAAAAACGGAGCAGTTTCACATCAATCATGTCACAATGGCGCGTAACACGAGGAAGCTAGAAACCTTCCACATTCTAAAGCAGAACCAAGCCGAGCTTGGGGGCTACGAGGGACATATACGACAAACAAATCCGGCAAACCGAGGATTACAGCACTCCTTGACCAAAAGCTCGCCTTAGTCCTGTCCACACCAAGGCAAGCTTGGGGGCTATGATACGTCGCCCTTATCCTCGGTTACACAAAAGCTCGGCATGTGAGCTAATAAAGCTCGGACCCGTATCATTCACCCGAAATACTCGGCGCGTAAATATCGGGGGCTGACGTCACATTAAACAAGCTCGGAACAAGAACAGATAAGCTCAACATTACCCGTCCGAATAAAAAGACACGTGCATCATAAAGCTCGGTCCCGTATCAGCCGTCCGCAAATCTCGGCACGAGCTCAGGACCAAAACAGCATCACTCAACTGAAAATAGGAAACGTGCTCAACTAGTTTATAGCACCAAAACAGAATATCTCAACCAACCTATAAACTAGGACTTATCCACTAACGGGCAGAAAGCAACTCCTATAAAACCTAGCTAACATGCTTGGCTAGGTCTCAGGTTCTATCACTCTCATTCTCTCACTCTTTTCTCTTAACTCACTCACTGTGAATCAATACTGACTTGAGCGTCGGAGTATCTTGTGCAGGTATTCCCGCCGCGGTGTTTAACTTCCGGCCGACGTCAAGCTCTTCCTCCTCGGTGTCAATTCACTCGGAAGCGCTCAAGCTCGGCCTCCCTAGTGTTCGGACGAACCAGTTAGTATGAAATATATTTGGAAATGTTAAGTTGATGGAAATCGATGCTTAATCCTATGTTACAAGTAGATCAAAACTTAATTAAGCTGACAATGCATTATTTATTTCTACTTTTTATTTGTGAATTGTTTTTTATTTGGTGGAATTTAATTCAGTTATGGAATTCTGGTAACATGGATTGGATAATCATGCAGCGTTATGGTTTGGAAATCTACATATGATGCGATACCGATTATAGGGTAGATGAGATATAAACAAGTACATAGTGAAATTACCTCAGTATAAACATAATGTCAAGACTCATCCAATACTAATGTTTATCGTGTAGGACACACCTGGTCAAATTTCATTGTTACATCAGTATTATCTATATAATGAGGTGATTTGTTAAGCTAACCAAAGAAGCACAAATGTACATTTTCTGTGATAGACTTATGCAATTACAGACTAATATAAGTTAGGTGATATAATTGAAAGTATTTGTATTTTTAACATGTATTTCTTCATTTATAATTTTATTGTGTTATCTTATTTTATCAAACTATTTTTCACACAAGGATTACTTATTTATTAGACCATATACTCTTTATAATAGTCAGAGGGGATGTTTTCATGCACTATAATCAACGATTTCATTAAGTGTAGGCCACACCTGGACAAATTTCAGGTTTACATCAGTATTATTTATATAATGAGTCAAGTACAAATGTAAATTGTTAAGATAATAAGACAAGCACAAATGTAAATTGTCTACTCATACATGGACAATTTAAGACTAATATAAGTTACGGGATTCATTGATTTTATTTAGTGATTAAATAAATTATGTGTTATGATGTGATCTTACCACTAGGCATTCAGTTAACAAATGTCTACTAAAAGTGATCATGCATTCTAAAATAGGCCAGAACTAAGTCTATACGGGTAAAAAGAAAAAAAAGGACCCAGCACTTGATTGAACAAAATTTATATAGGACTAGTGACTATGATGGTAATCTCAGCTAAAGTACCAAGGCAGGCATCGGGGTGAATGGTAGTTTCCTTTCATGGTACACTGTAAGACCCAGAACTTTTAAAAAATCTTTTTATGATCAAGTCTCAAATCATATAGTTATTTATAGCCTTAATTTCAGAAATTATTTTATTAAAGATAATTAAGGCAAATTTTGATTTATTGGATTTGAGATAAGTTATGATTATTATCCAATTTTATAATTATTGGATTATTTTCTATATTTAAAGTATAAAGTTGATAGTTATGAAAGAATAAGGATTTTATATGATTTGGATTAGATAAGTAACATTTAAATATTAATGCTACTGTTTTGGGAAAAAATAGAGAAGTTAATTATATTATTTCAAATTGTTGGATTTGGGCATTTTATTGAAAATAATTGGTGCAATTGATGAGCAAATAGTATTTTTATACATTATTATTGTTGGATCAAAATTTATTTCTAATTACTATATTACCCCTACTTTTATTTGAAATTACAAAAGTAACCATAACCCTAAGTTTCAAAAATGAAACCCTAATCCTATACCCAGCAGCCGCCACCTTTCTTCTTCCCCTCAACAGTTGCAACCCCTCTTTCCCAAGCAGACACACACACGCACAGCTTCCCCCACAACCCAGCAGCTGCGCAGCCCTATCCTAGCCACAACACAGTTTTCTATCTCTTTCCATGAACGGAAAACAATAGAAGCAGAAAGGGAGAGATGGAGCAGAGCTGCGATCCGGGGAGGGGCCGAGCCGCGCTACTGTCGCCGGTAACCTCGCCGCCGTGCCCAGATCGCGTCCAGCCCTCGTCACCGCCATTCGTCGTCAGCCTCATCGCGTTCTTGTTCGACCGCTGCTGCTCCCATGTCCTCCAACGGTGCTGCTGTTGTCGCCGATAGAGCCGCCGCGAAGAGGAGGAAGGGCGCGGCTTCATGCCTTGCCGCCGTCGCTCCTCTGAAAGGGGCTGTAGTGGTCGCCGTCGAGCATGACGGGTGGAGGAGAGGGAGAACTCGTGTCTGAGACTGGGAGGAGGTGGGGTTTCGCCGCTGTTGGGGTCTCACCGCCGCCATCCCCGTGGTGGCTGGTGTTGCCGCCGGAGAAGACCACTGGAGTTGCTGTCTGCCTCTGCCTCGGGGTTCTGCAAGTTGTCGGAGCCCACTGCCGCCAGAGCTGCCCAGAACCACCGCTGTGGCTGCCGCTGGGATTGTGAACGGAAGGAGGAGACGCTGTTTCCGTTACAGCCACTCCCGGAGGAGAAGTCAACCGCGCCGCCGTGCCGAGTTGCCGGAGAACCTCGCTGCCGTCGCCGGAGGACTCTTCAAGTTGTCGGAGCCCACTGCCGCCAGAGCTGCCCAGAACCACCGCTGTGGCTGCCGCTGGGATTGTGAACGGAAGGAGGAGACGCTGTTTCCGTTACAGCCACTCCCGGAGGAGAAGTCAACCGCGCCGCCGTGCCGAGTTGCCGGAGAACCTCGCTGCCGTCGCCGGAGGACTCTTCCGGTAAGGGGTTTTAATTGAGGTTTCTGCCTTTTTGGATTTCGAGAAGGTTTTAATGCTGCGTGGTTTTTATAGTTGATCCACCGGAGCTTCTGGCTGCCGCCGGAGCTGTTGCTGGGCCGGTTCGAAATCGTAGCTGCCTCATTGTGTTCATTCGGTAAGAAATTATGTTTCGAATAACCTCGCGTTAGTATTCTGTTATGCTTGGTTGTGAATTTGAGTTTTGGTAACGTGGGGTCGAGTCCTGATTATTATATGTTGCGATTAGTGTTGCTATGGTTATTGCGAAAGTGGCTGGGAGCTGAGGTTTTGGTTGCCGTCAGTTCAGGTTGAGGCGGAAAGGACTTGATGAGGCGTTTGGGTTATGGAATTGCGTTTTGAGGTAGGGGCGCTTTCCAAAAACTATATTTTTTTATATGTTGGAATTATTACATATGGATACTGATGTGAGAAAATGCGTATTTGATGAGCAAAGTCCAAGTTTTAGGGGAGGTGCTGCCGAAATTTCTATAAAATCAGAATCTTTATTGAAATGTCTGGAAAAATGATGAGCTAAAGACTTCAACTATTTTATTAGAGCTTTATGCACATGACGGTCTATTGATTAACGCTGTTAGTCTTGCATTGCATAATTCCTGATATTAAGTTTGGCCGGCTTAATACTAGCAAATTATGTATATGAGAGCACTAATGGGTTATCATAGATGATATATGAGTTTTGAGTAAAGCGAATCGCGGGTTTTGGAAACGCTAGAAACTATTTCTCGAGGCTATTCAGTTGTGTGTCTTGAATTTTGTTCGAGTCGACCTATTCTTTTATATCCTAACTTGAAGTTCTTGTTTGCTAGTCCTTTTTGAAAAGTAGTTTGATTTTTCAACTTTATTCCTCTATTCATATGCATTCTTGTTTGATCTTAATTGCATATGCTTGTTTGGAATCCTTGTTGTATCTATCTTCCTCTGTTTGAGTTCTTCTTGATTCACGTGTTCCTTGATGTAGCCTTGAACTTGTCTTAATGTGTCGTGACTTTTAACTCCGGGTTCCGAGTTCATTCTTAGAGAACTTGTTGATTCAGTTTTCCTCTTATTTGACAGTCATTACAGCTAATTTTGAGATTTTTATAAAAATTGCTGTTGACTAGATATACACTTGTCTATATGTGGAACTTTGAAGATTTCTTATACAGTTTAACAACTATTTATTTCTAATGCCTCACCTGTACTTTTTCTGATTTATGGAACTGCATTTACTAGAATAGAATTTACTATCCTTTTGCGTCTGTCACTACGCCCAGCACTCGCGAGTTTGAAGCTCGTCACAGCCATCCCTTCCCAGATCCTACTCGGAATACCACAGACAAGGTTTAGACTTTCCGGATCTCAGGAATGGCCATCCATGGGTTCTAACTTATACCACAAAGACACTAATAACTCGGACTCGGTCCCCTATATTAGATATCCAAGAGATATCCATTCAATCTAAGGTAGAACGGAAGTGGTTGTCAGGCACGCGTTCATAAGTTGAGAATGATGATGACTGTCACGATCATCACATCCATCATATTGAAGTACGAATGAATATCTTAGAAGCGGAATAAGTTGAATTGAATAGAAAAACAGTAGTACTTTGCATTAATCCTTGAGGAACAGCAGAGCTCCACACCTTAATCTATGGTGTGTAGAAACTCTACCGGTGAAAATACATAAGTGATGAAGGTCCAGGCATGGCCGAGAGGCCAGCCCCCAAAATGTAATCAAAGGATCAAAAGATAATCCAAAGATGAAAACTCAATAGTAAAAAGTCCTATTTATAAAAACTAGTTACTAGGGTTTACAGAGATAAGTAATTGATGCAGAAATCCACTTTCGGGGCCCACTTGGTGTGTGCTTGGACTGAGCATTGAGCTTTACACGTGTAGAGGTCTTTCTTGGAGTTGAACGCCAATTTGTAACCTGTTTCTGGCGTTTAACTCCACTTTGCAACCTGTTTCTGGCGTTTAACTCCAGAATGCAGCATGGAACTGGTGTTCAATGCCAGTTTACGTCGTCTATCCTCAATCGAAGTATGGACTATTATATATTGATGGAAATCCCTAGATGTCTACTTTCCAACGCAATTGGAAGCGCACCATTTGGAGTTTTGTAGCTCCAGAAAATCCACTTTGAGTGCAGAGAGGTTAGAATCCAACAGCATCTGCAGTCCTTCTTCAACCTCTGAATCTGATTTTTGCTCAGGTCCCTCAATTTCAGCCAGAAAATACCTGAAATCATAGAAAAACACACAAACTCATAGTAAAGTCCAGAAATGTGAATTTTAAATTAAAAACTAGGTTAGGGACAGCTTGGTTTAGCCGCTTAGGCCAGGATTTTATTCCTTTAGGCCCTCCTATCCACTTATGCTCAAAGCCTTGGATCCTTTTTATTTACACTTGCCTTTTGGTTTTAAGGGCTATTGGCTTTTTGCTCTTGCCTTTTGGTTTAAAGAGCTTTTGGCTTTTTCTGCTTGCTTTTCTTTTTCTTTTTCTTTTTTTTTTCGCTATTTTTTTTTCTGCAAGCTTTTGTATTCACTGCTTTTTCTTGCTTCAAGAATCATTTTTATGATTTTTCATATTATCAAATAACATGTCTCTTTTTTCCTTATTCTTCAAGAGCCAACATATTTAACATTCATAAACAACAACTTCAAAAGACATATGCACTGTTCAAGCATTCATTTAGAAAACAAAAAGTATTGTCACCACATCAAAATAATTAAACTAGTTTCAAGGATGAATCTGAAACCATGTACTTCTTGTTCTTTTGTAATTAAAACATTTTTCATTCAAGAGAGGTGATGGATTCATAGGACATTCATAACTTTAAATACTAGTGATCATGAAGAGAAAAACATAAACAAACATAAAGAATAAAAATCGAAAAACAGGAAAATAAATAAACAAGGAGATTAAGGAATGAGTCCACCTTAGTGAGGGTGGCGTCTTCCTCTTTTTGAAGAACCAATGGTGCTTTTAAGCTCCTCTATGTCTCTTCCTTGTCTTTCTTGCTCCTCTCTCATAGCTCTTTGATATTCTCTAATTTCATGGAGGATGATGGAGTGCTCTTGATGTTCCACCCTTATTTGTCCCATGTTGGAACTTAATTCACCTAGAGAAGTGTTGATTTGCTCCCAATAGTTTTGTGGAGGTGGTGCGCAGAAATTGTGACAACACTTTGATTATGTAAAATTCATCGCTCTTTCTTTCCCTGGTAATGGCGCCAAAAACATGATGCCAATACCCTGGTTCACAACTCGCACAACTAACCAGCAAGTGCACTGGGTCATCCAAGTAATACCTTACGTGAGTAAGGGTCGAATCCCACGGAGATTGTTGGTATGAAGCAAGCTATGGTCACCTTGTAAATCTCAGTCAGGCAGATATAAATTGATAATGGTGTTTTCGAATAATAATTAAATAAACATAAAATAAAGGATAGAAACACTTATGTAAATCATTGGTGAGAATTTCAGAGATCCCTTTCTGGCGCTGAACTCCAGAATTGGGCAGAGAGCTGGCGTTGAACGCCAGTTTGCGTTGTCTAAACTTGGGCAAAGTATGAACTATTATACATTTCTGGAAAGCCCTGGATGTCTACTTTCCAACGCAATTGGAAGCGCACCATTTGGAGTTCTGTAGCTCCAGAAAATATACTTTGAGTGCAGGGAGGTCAGAATCCAACAGCATCAGCAGTCCTTCTTCAACCTCTGAATCTGATTTTTGCTCAGGTCCCTCAATTTCAGCCAGAAAACACCTGAAATCATAG
>NC_029794.2:102362141-102362297 GCF_000816755.2 Arachis ipaensis
GGAAAATGATCCAAATGCCCTGTCACGGCACGGCTAATCGTCTGGAGGCATCACCCTTGTCAATGGTTTCATCTTATCCTCTCAGTGAAAATGGTTAACGCACCCTGTCACGGCACGACTATTCATCTGTCGGTTCTCGATCATGCTGGAATAGGA
>NC_029794.2:102362379-102363425 GCF_000816755.2 Arachis ipaensis
GATCCCTTTCTGGCGCTGAACTCCAGAATTGGGCAGAGAGCTGGCGTTGAACGCCAGTTTGCGTTGTCTAAACTTGGGCAATGTATAAACTATTGTACATTTCTGGAAAGCCCTGGATGTCTACTTTCCAACGCAATTGGAAGTGTGCCATTACGAGTTCTGTAGCTCCAGAAAATATACTTTGAGTGCAGGGAGGTCAGAATCCAACAGCATCAGCAGTCCTTCTTCAACCTCTGAATCTGTTTTTTGCTCAGGTCCCTCAATTTCAGCCAGAAAATACCTGAAATCATAGAAAAACACACAAAAATCCTTTTTATTACCCTTTCCTTTTGGTTTTAAGGGCTATTGGCTTTTTGCTCTTGCCTTTTGGTTTAAAGAGCTTTTGGCTTTTTCTGCTTGCTTTTCTTTTTCTTTCTCTTTTTTTTCGCTATTTTTTTCTGCAAGCTTTTGTATTCACTGCTTTTTCTTGCTTCAAGAATCATTTTTATGATTTTTCAGATTATCAAATAACATGTCTCCTTTTTCCTTATTCTTCAAGAGCCAACATATTTAGCATTCATAAACAACAACTTCAAAAGACATATGCACTGTTCAAGCATTCATTCAGAAAACAAAAAGTATTGTCACCACATCAAAATAATTAAACTAGTTTCAAGGATGAATCTGAAACCATGTACTTCTTGTTCTTTTGTAATTAAAACATTTTTCATTCAAGAGAGGTGATGGATTCATAGGATATTCATAACTTTAAGTCATAGACACTTAAATACTAGTGATCATGAAGACAAAAACATAAACAAACATAAAGAATAAAAATCGAAAAACAGGAAAATAAATAAACAAGGAGATTAAGGAATGAGTCCACCTTAGTGAGGGTGGCGTCTTCCTCTTCTTGAAGAACCAATGG
Organism: Arachis ipaensis; assembly: GCF_000816755.2. Lineage (NCBI taxonomy): Eukaryota > Viridiplantae > Streptophyta > Magnoliopsida > Fabales > Fabaceae > Arachis > Arachis ipaensis. The sequence goes on from NC_029794.2 coordinate 102,363,287, forward strand.
TGCTTTTGAGCTCCTCTATGTCTCTTCCTTATCTTTTTTGCTCCTCTCTCATAGCTCTTTGATCTTCTCTAATTTCATGGAGGATGATGGAGTGCTCTTGATGTTCCACCCTTAATTGTCCCATGTTGGAACTTAATTT
>NC_029794.2:102363446-102368353 GCF_000816755.2 Arachis ipaensis
TACTCGGAATACCACAGACAAGGTTTAGACTTTCTGGATTCTCTTGAATGCCGCCATCATTCTAGCTTACACCACGAAGATTCTGATTAAGAGATCTGAGAGATACTCATTCAATCTAATGTAGAACGGAAGTGGTTGTCAAGCACGCGTTCATTGGGAATGATGATGATTGTCACGTTCATCACATTCATGTTGAAGTACGAATGAATATCTTAGAAGCGAAATAAGATGAGTTGAATAGAAAACAGTAGTACTTTGCATTAATCTTTGAGGAACAGCAGAGCTCCACACCTTAATCTATGGAGTGTAGAAACTCTACCGTTGAAAATACATAAGTGAATAGAGGGTAAGCATGGCCGAATGGCCAGCCTCCCATGGAGGTCTAGAGATCTAAAAATGATCAAAAGATGTCAAATACAGTAGTGAAATGTCCTATTTATAGTAAACTAGCTACTAGGGTTTACAGAAGTAAGTAATTGATGCATAAATCCACTTCCGGGGCCCACTTGGTGTGTGCTTGGGCTGAGCTTTAACTTTCCACGTGCAGAGGCCATTTGTGGAGTTGAACGCTAGGTTTTGATCCATTTCTGGCATTCAACTCTGGTTTTTGATCCCTTTCTGGCGCTGAACTCCAGAATTGGGCAGAGAGCTGGCGTTGAACGCTAGTTTGCGTCGTCTAAACTTGAAAAAAGTATGAACTATTATACATTGCTGGAAAGCCCTGGATGTCTACTTTCGAACTCAATTAGAAGCGTGTCATTCCGAGTTCTGTAGCTCCAGAAAATCTACTTTGAGTGCAGGGAGGTCAGAATCCAACAGCATCAGCAGTCCTTCTTCAACCTCTGAATCTGATTTTTGCTCAAGTCCCTCAATTTTAGCCAGAAAATACCTGAAATCATAGAAAAACACACAAACTCATAGTAAAGTCCAGAAATGTGAATTTAACATAAAAACTAATGAAAACATCCCTAAAAGTAACTAGATTCTACTAAAAACATACTAAAAACAATGCCAAAAAGCGTATAAATTATCCGCTCATCACAACACCAAACTTAAATTGTTGCTTATCCCCAAGCAACTGAAAATCAAATAGAATAAAAAGAAGAGAATATACTATAAATTCCAAACTATCAATGAAACATAGCTCCAATCAGATGAGCGGGACTTATAGCTTTTTGCCTCTTGAATAGTTTTGGCAACTCACTCTATCCATTGCGGTTCAGAATGATTGGCTTCTATAGGAACTCAGAGTTCAGATAGTGTTACTGATTCTCCTAGTTCAGTATGATGATTCTTAAACACAGCTTCTTTATGAGTCTTGGCCGTGGCCCTAAGCACTTTGTTTTCCAGTATTACCACCGGATACATAAATGCCACAGACACATAACTGGGTGAACCTTTTCAGATTGTGACTCAGCTTTGCTAAAGTCCCTAATTAGAGGTGTCCAGGGTTCTTAAGCACCCTCTTCTTTTGCTTTGGATCTTGACTTTAACCGCTCAGTCTCAAGTTTTCACTTGACACCTACACGCCACAAGCACATGGTTAAGCATTCATTCAGAAAACAAGAAGCATTGTCACCACATCAATATAATTAAACTAAGTTCAAGGATAAATTCGAAACTCATGTACTTCTTGTTCTTTTGAATTAAAACATTTTTCATTTAAGAGAAGTGATGGATTCATAGGACATTCATAACTTTAAGACAAAGTTACTAACTACTAATGATCATGTAATGAAGACACAAACATAGATAAGCACATAACATAGAAAACGAAAAACAGAAGAAATAAGAGCAAGGAATGAATCCACCTTAGTGATGGTGGCGTTTCCTTCTTGAGGAACCAATGATGTCCTTGAGCTCTTCTATGTCTCTTCCTTGTCTTTGTTGCTCCTCCCTCATTGCTTTTTGATCTTCTCTTATTTCATGGAGCATGATGGAGTGCTCTTGATGTTCCACCCTTAATTGTCCCATGTTGGCACTTAATTCTCCTAGGGAGGTATTGATTTGCTCCCAATAGTTTTGTGGAGGAAAATGCATTTGAGGCATCTCCGGGATCTCATGGTGATGAGCTTCCTGCGCCTCTTGAGCTCCATGAATGGATCAGTTACAAGGAGCCGAGGTTTTCTCTAAGATCGATTTGTGATCTAGTTATCACCAGATAAGAGTGAGAGAAGAGGACATCCCTAAGACTGCCTTCAGGACTCGTTATGGTCATTACGAGTACACTGTAATGTCTTTTGGGTTGACAAACGCTCCTGTAGTGTTTATGGATTATATGAATAGGATCTTCCGTCCGTTCCTGGATAAATTCATTGTTGTCTTCATTGATGACATACTAGTTTATTCCAAGACTGAAGAAGAGCATGCAGAACACTTGAGAGATACTAAAGGAAAAGAAACTCTATGCAAAACTATCAAAATGCGAGTTCTGGAAGAGTGAGGTGAAGTTTCTGGATCACGTAGTGAGTAAACAGGGGATAGCAGTAGATCCTGCCAAAGTGGAAGCAGTGATGGAGTGGAAGCGACCGACCTCAGTTACTGAGATAAGGAGTTTTCTGGGATTAGCTGGCTATTATCGGAGATTCATCAAAGGTTTCTCGCAATTGGCTTTGCCATTGACCAAGGTAATCGGCAAGGATGCGTCATTCGTTTGGACTTCTGAGTGTGAAGAAAGCTTTCAAGCATTGAAATAAAAGTTGACTACCGCGCTTGTGTTGGTGTTGCCTGAACCAAATGAATCATTTGAGGTGTATTATGATGCCTCACTAAAGGGCCTGTGGTGCATGCTGATGCAGCACCGGAATGTGGTGGCTTATGCCTCACGACAGCTGAGACCTCACGAAGTCAATTACCCGATGCATGACTTGGAGCTCGCTGTGGTTGTGTTTATGCTAAAGGTGTGGAGACATTACCTCTACGAGGTTAAGTTCTGGGTTTTCTCTGATCACAAGAGTTTGAAATACCTCTTTGATCAGAAAGAGCTTAACATGCGGCAGAGGAGGTGGATGGAGTTATTGAAGGACTATGACTTTAAGTTGAATTACCATCCGAGAAAGGTGAATGTTGTGGCGGATGCACTAAGTCGAAAATCGCTGTATGCCGCTTGGATGATGCTTCAAGAAGAGGAGTTGCTCAGGGCATTCAAGAGTTTGAAGATCGGTGTTCAGGAAGTGTCTGGAACCTTGTGTTTGAGCCAATTACAGATCTCAAGTGACTTTAAATCTAAACTCCTGAAGGCTCATCAAAATGATAACGTGTTACCGAAGGTGTTGCCAGCTATTGAGCAAGGGAAGCAGTGGAGAGTGTCGGAGGATCAAGATGGGCTATGGAGATTCAAGGGTAGAATTATTGTGCCGGATGTGGGGACCTTGCGACAAGACATCTTGAAGGAGGCACACAAAAGCGGATTTTCTATTCACCCTGGGAGTACTAAGATGTATAATGATCTAAAGGCTATGTTCTGGTGGCCGGGTATGAAGAATAATGTGGCGGAATATGTCTCGAAGTGCTTAACTTGTCAAAAGGTGAAGATTGAATATCAGAGACCTTCCTGTATGTTGCAACCCTTGGAGATTTCGCAATAGAAGTGGGAGAGCATTGCGATGGATTTTGTATCAGGACTACCGAGAACCTGAACCGGATTTGATGCTGTCTGGGTAATTGTGGACTGGCTGACGAAGTCGGCTCACTTTTTACCCATTCGAATGAACTACACTCTTGAGGAGTTAGCGCGCCTGTATATCAAGGAGATTGTAAGACTTCATGGTGTGCCGACGACTATAATTTCTGACAGAGATCCCAATTTTACTTCGAGGTTCTGGGGTGCGTTATATAAAGCTTTTGGAACCCGTTTAAGCTTAAGTACAGCTTACCATCCCCAAACAGATGGTCAATCTGAGAGGACAATCCAAACCCTAGAGGACATGTTGAGGGCTTGTGTTTTGGACCAGCCGGCGAGCTGAGATCGATACATGCCGCTAATGGATTTTGCGTACAATAATAGCTACCATGCGAGCATTGGAATGGCTCCGTATGAGGCTTTGTATGGAAGAAAATGCCAATCTCCGCTATGCTAGTATGAAGCTGGGGAGAAAAGTCTGTTGGGGCCTAAGATGATAGCTGAAACCACAGAACAAGTTAAGAAAATTAGATATAGGATGCTCACTGCTCAGAGCCGTCAGAAGAGTTACGCCGATCAGAGGCAGAAGCCCTTAGAGTTTGAAGAAGGAGACCATGCTTTTCTTAAGGTTACTCCGACAACAGAAGTAGGTAGAGCGATTAAGACAAAGAAACTAAATCCTCGATACATCGGTCCGTTTCAAATTCTTGAGAGGGTTGGACCGGTGGTGTATCGGATGGCTCTACCGCCTCACCTTTCGGACCTACACGATGTATTTCACGTATCGCAGCTTCGAAAGTATACTCCGGATGCTAGTCATGTGCTAGAACCGGAATCAGTTTAGTTGAAGGAGGATTTGACTCTGCCGGTGACTCCGGTCAGGATTGATGACACAAGTGTTAAGAAGTTGAACGGGAAAGAGGCTTCATTAGTGAAAGTGGCACGGAGTCGAGCCGGTGTTGAGGAACACACTTGGGAGCTTGAGTCGGAGATGCGAGCAGACTACCCGCACCTATTTTCAGGTAACTGAACTCGAATTTTGTGGGCAAAATTCCTAATTAGATGGGTAGAATGTAAGACCCGGTTGATTAATAGCTAATTAACCAATAAATTAAAATATATTCTAGAAAAGGAGAAAATTATGTTTTTATGGTTTAATGTGATAGAGAAATTTAAAATGAGAATTTCGACACCAATTTTACAGAAATCGGCCCAAGATTGGGACAAACGGGCTGAACCGGACCCAAGTTGGGCCCGAGGGCCCAGCAAGCCTCATTTAAAGAGA
>NC_029794.2:102368362-102398534 GCF_000816755.2 Arachis ipaensis
AAAGAGAGAGAAACATAAACCCCTGTTCCAACTTCCTTTGATCATATCTTTTGATCCGGAGCTCCGATTGACGCATCATTTGCGGCCACGTGACTGCAGCGTCGAGCTCTAAAAAACCCACACCAATATTCCTGAGGTAAGCCACAGTTTCCTACTCGAATCCTCTGCCCTCATTTTCGAAATTTTAGTGAGTACGTGTTGAGATTTTTTAGTTTGGATGTTATAGGCTCACATTAACTTGAGGAAGAAGCTTCTTCTTGCCTCTTTTGATCCTTGGGCTGGTAAGTATCTCAAACCCTAGTGGAAATTTCAGAATTTATGATATTGAGTTTTGAGTTATTGTGTTTTGGTGTAATATTGTGGTTTAGGCATTAAATATATGTGTATTGGAGCTTGATTGGTGGTTTTGGAAAGCTTGGAAAGGAGCTTTGTGTTTGGAAATCTGTTGATGAGGCTTTGGGAACCTTGAAGGTTGAAATTGAGAGTGTTCCGGGTGGAACGGGGATGAGCCAAGGTATGGTTTCGGTTTCCTGTATCTAAAATGTAATGTGGTTGTGAAAACGTAGGCTAGTGGCCTTAGGATAAGATTTTTGAGCTATTGGTGTGGTTGATGGATGATATAAGTTGTGTTGTTATGTATGCATTTGGTGGATTATGAAATGTTGATGTGTTTGTGGTGTGAATTGGATTTGGTAAGTGTATGTTTTGAAATGGGGAGTTTATGAGTTTTGGTAAAAATGAAATTTTGACGAAATTCAGTGGATCATATCTTGAGCTATTATTTTCGGAATTTGATGATTTTTATATCAAAAGAAAGATGATTTCATAAGCTTTAAAATGGTTGAAATTTGGTGAATATCTGAATTTTGTGGAAGGAGATATGATCGTTGGAAGTTTGGGCCAAAAATATGAATTCTGCAAATTTTGCAGAATTTGAGGTTTCTGGTTTTTGTGCGCACGCACAGACCTGTGCGCATGCACACCCCATAAAATTTAGGACCTGTGTGCATGCACATCCTTGTGCGTACGCACACACTGGAGCAAGGCTGCTGGTGGGAGCGCCAGCACGCCCTGTGCGCGCACACACATCCAACGAAGGGTTGCGAGCTGTGTGTACGCACAGGCCCTGTGCACACGCACACGTTGGGAATGGCATGTTGTTGGTGGCGCTAGCACACTGGTGCACAAATTGTAAATCACACTTTTCACAACTCGTACCACTAACCAGCAAGTGCACTGGGTTGTCCAAGTAATACCTTACGTGAGTAAGGGTCGATCCCACGGAGATTGTCGGCTTGAAGCAAGCTATGGTTATTTTATAATTCTTAGTCAAGAGATCAATGATAAGAGTGATTATATCTATGAAGAGTAAAAAGCATAAATTAAATAGTACTTGTTATGCAGTAATGGAGAATAGATTGAGGTTTTGGAGATGCTCTGTCTTCTGAATCTCTGCTTTCCTACTGTCTCCTTCTTCACGCACACAGGTCTCCTTCCATGGCAAGCTGTATGTTGGTGGATCACCATTGTCAATGGCTACCATCCGTCCTCTCAGTGAAAATGGTCCAAATGTGCTGTCACCGCACGGCTAATCATCTGTCGGTTCTCACTCATGTTGGAATAGGATCCATTGATCCTTTTGCGTCTGTCACTACGCCCAGCACTCGTGAGTTTGAAGCTCGTCACAGTCATCCCCTCCCAGATCCTTGACGTTGGGATTTTTTCTAGTAAAGAATTTATAAAAATAGTCGCGTTGTAGATATAGTTTCTAAACCAACAGAAATCCCTTCGTACAAATGTTTTGGTTGTCACAAGTAACAAACCCCTAAAAAAATTGATAACCGAAGTATTCAAACCTTGGGTCGTCTTCTCAAGGAACTGCAGGGAAGTATGTTCTTATTATTGGTTATGAAGATTGTAAATTGGGGTTTTGAAGATGAGGAACAAGTAATTTAAATTGCAATTAAAGTAAGTAAAAGACTGTAATTTAAATAAATAACTGTAAAACACATTTTTAGCAAGGTATGAGAAATTAGAAGTCCTATCCTAGTTATCCTTATCAATGATGATGAAAATTGAATCTTAATTCCACTTAGTTAACCTTTGCTAGAGCAAGGGAAAGTCAAGTGACTAATTAGTTAGATCCTCAAATCCTAGTCAATCCCTAAGGAAAGATTGGGATTATTGAAGTTCAATTCAATTAGCAAAAATAATGATTATTAATCATGTTGAGATTGATAACTCCTGAGTTACTGATTTCTTAACCAAGACCAAAAGGGGGAAAGTAAATCTACTGGAATAAAAATGTCTTCAGATTGGGGATAAAAGTAACATAAATAAAAGAAAGCAATTGTAAACTGAAATACCTCAAATAACATTAATTCAAAGAGTAATCTGTAACATGGAAGAATTCATAAATAAAATTGAGAAAATAATAAAAAGGAATATTGAACCTGGTAAAGAGATAATCTTGAAAGCGAATAAAATCCTAATTCTAAATCCTAATCCTAAAGAGAGAGGAGAGAACCTCTCTCAAAACTAAATCTAAATCATGAAAAACTAACTAATTGGAGACTCTCCCTGAATGGATGCATTCTCCCACTTCATAACCTCTGGTCTATGCCTTTTGGACTTGAATTTGGACCAAAAAGGGCTTCAGAATTCGCTATGAGCATTTTCTGTAATTTCTGGTGCATGGCCTCTGTCACGCGTCCGCGTGGGTCACGCGGTCGCGTCGCTGTTGATTCGCGCTGGCATGCGGCCGCGTCGCCCATGCGATCGCGTGGATGCCAGTTTCTTTAAAAACTCCGTTTGGTGCTTTCCTTCCATTTTTGTATGTTTCCTTTCCATCCTTTAAGTCATTCCTGCCTTAGAAGATCTGAAACTACTCAACACACTAATCACGGCATCGAATGGAAATAAAGGGTAATTAAAATAATTATTTTTAAGCATAGAAAACATGTTTTTCACATACATCACATAATAAGGAAGGGAAAGTAAAACCACGCAATTAATATGAATAAGTGGGTGAAGGATTGAATAAATTACTCAGATTAAGCATAAAATATATCAAAAAATATGGGTTTATCAACCTCCCCACACTTAAACAATAGCATGTCCTCATGCTAAGTCCAAGATAAAGAGTAAGTTAAGGTTAAAGTGGTGGAATCTCATGCAATGCAATCTACTCTAAATGCAACTACATACATGCATCCTTTTATTCTTTTCAACTTTTCTACCTTTTATTTTTATCATCCATGTTCCCAATAGGTTTCCCACACTTAAACAATTACACACTTTCTATCTTAAGCTAACCAAGGATTCAACTTGGGATTTTTATTTTGTTTTTCTGCTTAAGGCTAGTATTGTGGTTTATCGAATAAGAGGGGGTTTAAAGGTTCAAGGGGGCTGACAAGGGTGATGAAAAAGGTAGGCTAATTTGGGATAAGTGAGCTAAAATCAAACAATGGCCTCAATCACTCTCTTGGTATGTATTTCTATTCTATAATCGGACATATAGATTAAAACAAAGTAAAGAACATCAGAATAAATAAGACGGGCGGAACACACAGGAATAAAATATTATGGTTTGAATGTAACGATACAATTAATCTCAAAATTCACAGGCTGTGTGTTCTCTAACTCAAAAATCATATATCAGTTATGTATGTCATGCAAGTAAAATTAAAAGTTCCCATTATTCTCAATGTAAAACTTAAGGTGGCTTTAAAGTTCTAGTGTTTCTCCTTGATGAAATGTTGTTAACTAACTAACATGTAATGCTATATACAAGGTGTGTGGATTGTTTCTATTATGTTCAAGTTCCTAGTTTACTTCCTTTTTATATTTTCAATATAAACTAAGCTATCTTATGCTAAAAAGGGTAAACTATACTAATTAATCCACAATTTCTATAACTAATAAGTTAGAAGTGCAACTAAACTAAATGGTTAAAATATGAACTAAAAATGCGAAATGCAGAAAATAGAGTATAAATACATGAAAATAGCAATGTATAAGTATTGGGAAAATAAAAATAAAAATAAAAATAAAGAAAAAAATACAGAAAAATAGCAAAATAAAATGAAAGAGTCTGTAGTGGTTCACCAAAAGAATACGCCAGAGATGGCGACCTCCCCACACTTAAAATGAAGCATCATCCCTGATGCTCACTCAAGTAGGGTGTGAAGGGGTGTCATCACTGGAAGGGTGGGTAGCTGGAGTCTCTGTGGTGGTGGTCTGAGGATCTGCCTGCTGCAGAGGAGGTGCTGACTGGATAGGGATCTCTGGGTCTACAGCCTGAATCTGAGGCGGAGCCTCCTAATGTGATGCGACCTGCTCTGTGCCTGTCGGCACAGCCTCACTCTGTGGATGGGTCTCTACCCCGTGATCATCTGCCTCCTCCTCAAATGCCTCGAATGGTGTGCCAGGCTCGGAGGGGATGTCGCCAGATCGTATCATCAGCTTCAGGTGTTCATAGCGTCGCTTGTTGCGACGCTCCATCTGGTCAAGCTGCCGAAACAGGCGGTGCACTAGGTGATAAATTGGCTCTGAGGCAGGTGGAGGTGCAGTGGTGGTGGCAGGGGTAGCTGGGGTAGCTGTGGAAGAAGAGGGGCCGGCAGATGGTGTGGCTGTCTCATCAGTAGCAGTGAGGAATGGAGGTCTGTAGCCCAAAGCCAGAAAGTTCCTGCTGTGAAGGATAATCTTCTTGCATTCTGCTGCAGGTGGCTTTTCATCAACATCCTCCCAAGGTACGTCAGCTCGACGGCCTAGCTGTGTAATCAGATAAGGAAAGGGAAGAGTGCCTTGGACGTAGACCCTGGCCATATGGTACCGGATAAAGCGTGGCAGGTACATGTCCTTACCCTCCATCACACACCATAGGAGGGTGATCATAGCGGCAAGTATCTCTGTCTCATGGGTACTCGGCATGACAAAATTGCTCAGGATCTGGTGCCATAGCCGAGCCTCATCATTTAAGTAAATCCACTTGATTTCCTTTGGCATGGTGGTGTTCTGACCCATGATCCATGGAACGGTCGGGTCGAGGGCTATCCTGGCCTTGACTGCATCCCAATCAAACTTCATGAAGCGCATATCCTCCTCAGCTTTTTGATAACCATCCAGATGATCGGTTTTAGGCAGAAGCTTCAGAACATCCTCTATGGCCTCTTCAGTGACCAGAATCTGCTTCCCTCTTAGGTTCACTGTATCTAGGGAAGTCTTGAAGTAATTGCAGTAAAATTCCTTTACCCAAGATGCATTGACCTCAGTCAGGTTTCTTTCCATGAAGAACCAGCCTCTTTGTTTGATTTGCTCAGAGGTGTATTGCTGGAGTTCTTCTGGGATTTTCAAAGTCCTCTCCAGGTACGGGTTCCAGGAGGTTGCAAACACCGGATACTTCAGCTCACAGTATCGATTTGCAAACTTTGCTGGATCAGTAGCAGGGAGTAGTTGGTCGGCCTTCTCCTGCGGGGTAAAGTTTTTCTCCCACCAGGAGTCATCGTGCATGATATCCATGATGGACATGGAGGATTCTCCTCCTTTATGTTTGCCAGTAGTAGCCTTTGCTTTTCCATTTCTTTGGCTGGTAGACATCCTGAAAAACAGAAAATCAGGATATAATAAAAATAGGGAAAGCAAATAGGCAAATAATCAAAAGAAACACAAAGTGGCAAAGGAGCAATAGGATAATGAAAATGAGTTAAGTAAATGTTCATTAAGGATTGTATAGGAGTTAAAAGTTCGAAAAGAAGAATTCACAATCCAAAATATAATGGAAGTCATGTTAATTAGGAAAATTAACATTATGCCTTGGTTAGAAGGTTAAAAGAAGTGAAAAAAAATAGAAGAGATGTTGTGAAAGGTTAGGTTGGTTAGAATTGAAAAAGAGTTTAGGAAGTTAAAATTAGGGAGTTAGTAAAAAATGGTTTAAGGAAAGTGGCATAATGATCATATTCCAAGTAACAGGCATTCACAATGAGAAGATATAGGTAACTCATATCCAAACAAGGAAATTAGGTTGATGATGATTCAGATAGATATAGAAATAGCAAAAATTGGAATCTAATCATCAAAAATGTAGATTATGAACCAGGAAATCAAAGAGAATAGGAAAGCTTCCCCTGGTATTCATTAATTGTTCTGGTAAAAGCAGAGTAAAGCAGAGTTTAAATAGCCAAAACCAAAACATGAATGAAAGTCAAAAACAGTTTATAAAAATTTGGGCAGCATTCCGGCTAAAATTGGATTGTCCCGGAAAATAAACAGCAATCAGAATAGTTCATATGAATTAAAAATACAGCTGTAATTACATATAGGGAATATGAACATGAAAAAGCAGTGTAAAGAGCAGCATGAAACAGTAAATTTCAGCATATGAACAATACGAACATCACAGCAACAGCAGAATTGCGAATTGATAAAACAAGAAACATGAACAGCGCAATTAAATAGGCCTAAATCCACTAACCACATCCTAGGCTACCTAACAACCTAAAATCCACTACAACATGCATCTCTAACTAGCCTAATGATGAACAAAATCAGAAAAATATGGAGTTAACTAAATTTGAATCCACGCGATCGCGTGGGGCATGCGTTCGCGTGGTTGGGCTGAAATGGTGGTTGACGCGATCGCGTGGGACACGCGATCGCATGGAATGGATTAGGGAGCGAATGACGCGATTGCCTGGGGCATGCAATCGCGTCGCTGAATATTGTGCTAAACGCACAATTCCAGCGTCGTTTCGGCGTAACACTTTGTCTCCTTTTGGGTTGTTGTGTAATCCATGCGACGCGATCGCGTCGCTCACGCTGTCGCGTGGGATTGATGTTGTGCAAGTGACGCGACCGCGTGGGCGTTTTGTGCAAAATGCACAATGGCCGCACGATTCCAGCCTAACTTTATGGTCGTTGGATGTTTACGCCGATCTCCAGATCACGCGGCCGCGTGAATGACGTGGATGCGTGGAGATTGTTTTCGCAACTTGACGCGATCGCATGAATGATGCGGTCGCGTCGCACACCCTTTTTCTTTTTTCTTTTTTTTTTGCAAAATGCAGAATGCAATGCTAATATGAATGTTATGCATGATTCCAGGTTCAATGAAATTAAATAAAATAAAACTCAAAAATAAACAAAACGAAATAAAATTAAAATTGAAAAAGGAACGATCATACCATGGTGGGTTGTCTCCCACCTAGCACTTTTAGTTAAAGTCCTTAAGTTGGACATTGGATGAGCTTCCTGTTATGGTGGCTTGTGCTTGAACTCATCCAGGAATCTCTACCAATGCTTGGAATGCCAATAGCCTCCGTGGTCCCAAACTAGGCATGTAAAGCTTCTGAGCAGCTTCAAATAGATTCTTAGGCTCCCGGGGTGACGATTGTCAGAATAGATTCCAGGATCCCAAACTTGGCTTTTAAATCCGCCTTCGTCTTGATCTATATTTTCCATCCGGGCGGTTTAGAAATTAGATTCTTACCAAGATAACCAAACGTTTTCCGAGATCCATTTGATAGATCATGATGCCAATCCGCACACTTCAAGTTGAAGCGTGGAACCTTATTGAACCTTGTGCACCAGCTCTGAGTACGAGCCATTTCCCTTTTACTCTTAAAGCTGCAGAGAGCTCTAAGCTGGCCATCTGTTTCAAGCAAACCATATTCAAGTGGAAAAATAAAGCTAAAGGTTAAGGATTGTATCCACTTGAAGCTTTTATTGGGTGGTAATGGCCTTGGGATAGGTGTTTCCAGTGGTTCTGTGAGCTCTACTCCCTTGTGCTCTTCTGTGAATTTCTCCACTTCCATGCAGACTTCTTCAAATACATCCATGTCCTGATCAAAGCCTTCTATGTCTTTCTCGTCACTTAAGTCATAAACGGGAGGTTGAGAGAAATCTACCTCCGCGTCATCTTCGTATTCACTTGGGGAAGATTCTTTGATCTCAAAGAATTCACTTGCGGATGCAAGTTCATTACTAGGAGAACTTGACTTGTGACTATCATCATCAAGAAAATTTGCTTCTTGGATTATTCCATCTAGTTCTTCATAAGAGACTTGCTTTGGGGGTTGTACACTATCCTGTTTAGCATCAATTGTAACGGCCTTGACAGAATTCTCCATAACTCTGGGTTCCCATGGAAGTTCAGCATCTCCTAAGTCTTCAACCAACTCTTTTTCTTGTATAATGATGGCTTCCTCTACTTGTTCTAATACGAAGTCATGCTCTGTCTTGTCCACTGGAGTTTCTAATATCTCCTTCATGCTACGCCCTTCATTAGATTGTCCACATGGGGCTCTGGGAGCCCCTTGAATGTTCGAACGTCTAGAAGATAATTGACTTATTGCTTGCTCCAGTTGATGAAGGGTTGTTTGAAGTTGATCTACTGTTCCCTTGAGGCGAACTTCTGATTCTCGGGGTGATGGATTTGGACGTGGTACATTGGGAAGTGGTGGTGTTTGGGAGTAATTGGATTGGAATCGGGGTAAATGAGGATCATATGGTAGTGAATGGTGAAAAGGAGCTTGTGAGTGTGGTGGTTCAAAGTTGTGTTGAGAGGATGGCCTATAAGCATAGGGTGGGGCTTGTTGGTAACTACGAGGTTGTTCACCATGTCCATTGCCTTGGTATGCATTGTAGAATGGTCTTTGTCCATGATATCTTGGAGGGTGTTGCTGCCTAAAGGGTCGATCAGATCCTCTTGGCTCTATCCATCTTTGATTGCTCAAACCTTGATGCATGTTCCTGTTATAACTTTCATTCCTTTCAACAATATTAGAACCAAACTCAAAGCGAGAGGGGTAAGAATTCATAGTGACTAATGAAAATAAAAGGAAAAAAATAAAAACAAATAGACGAGTAAAAGAAAAATATTTACAATAACCAATAATAAGGCACACAGTTGCAGTTCCCCGGCAACGGCGCCATTTTTTTGACGTTAGGATTTTTTGGTAGTAAAGAATTTATAAAAATAGTCGTGTTGTAGATATAGTTTCTAAACCAACAGAAATCCCTTCGTACAAATGTTTTGGTTGTCACAAGTAACAAACTCCTAAAAAAAATGATAACCGAAGTATTCAAACCTCGGGTTGTCTTCTCAAGGAACTGCAGGGAAGTATGTTCTTATTATTGGTTATGAAGATTGTAAATTGGGGTTTTGAAGTTGAGGAACAGGTAATTTAAATTGCAATTAAAGTAAGTAAAAGAATGTAATTTAAATAAATAACTGTAAAACACACTTTTGGCAAGGTATGAGAAATTAGAAGTCCTATCCTAGTTATCCTTATCAATGATGATGAAAATTGAATCTTAATTCCACTTAGTTAACCTTTGCTAGAGCAAGGGAAAGTCAAGTGACTAATTAGTTAGATTCTCAAATCCTAGTTAATCCCTAAGGAAAGATTGGGATTATTGAAGTTCAATTCAATTAGCAAAAATAACGATTATCAATCATGTTGAGTTTGATAACTCCTGAGTTACTGATTTCTTAACCAAGACCAAAAGGGGGAAAGTAAATCTACTGGAATAAAAATGTCTTCAGATTGGGGATAAGAGTAACATAAATAAAAGAAAGCAATTGTAAACTGAAATACCTCAAATAACATTAATTCAAAGAGTAATCTGTAACACGGAAGAATTCATAAATAAAATTGAGAAAATAATAAAAAGGAATATTGAACCTGGTAAAGAGATAATCCTGAAAGCGAATAAAATCCTAATTCTAAATCCTAATCCTAAAGAGAGAGGAGAGAACCTCTCTCAAAACTAAATCTAAATCATGGAAAACTAACTAATTGGAGACTCTCCCTGAATGGATGCATTCCCCCACTTCATAACCTCTGGTCTATGCCTTCTAGACTTGGATTTGGGCCAAAAAGGGCTTCAGAATTTGCTATGAGCATTTTCTGCAATTTCTGGTGCATGGCCTCTGTCACGCGTCCGCGTGGGTCACGCGGTCGCGTCATTTGGAGTTTTCCTTATCACGCGGTCGCGTCAGTCATGCGGCCGCGTCATGTGCGCTCTGCTTGTGGCGCGTGATCGCGTCAGTCACGCGGTCGCGTCGCTGTTGATTCGCGCTGGCATGCGGCCGCGTCGCCCATCCGATTGCGTGGATGCCAGTTTCTTCAAAAACTCCGTTTAGTTCTTTCCTTCCATTTTTGTATGTTTCCTTTCCATCCTTTAAGTCATTCCTGCCTTAGAAGATCTGAAACTACTCAACACACTAATCACGGCATCGAATGAAAATAAAGGGTAATTAAAATAATTATTTTTAAGCATAGGAAACATGTTTTTTACATACATCACATAATAAGGAAGGGAAAGTAAAACCATGCAATTAATATGAATAAGTGGGTGAAGGATTGAATAAATCACTCAGATTAAGCACAAAATATATCATAAAATATGGGTTTATCAATCCTACTCCGAATACCACAGACAATGTTTAGACTTTCCGGATCTCAGGAATGGCCGCCAATAATCCTAGCCTATACCACGAAGACTCTGATCATGAACCAAGAGGCTAAGAGATACACACTCAATCTAAGGTAGAACGGAAGTAGTTGTCAAGCACGCGTTCATAGGTTGAGAATGATGACGAGTGTCACGGATCATCACATTCATCACGGTTAAGTACAAGCGAGTATCTTAGAATAGAAACAAGCGTGATTGAATAGAAAACAGAAGTAATTGCATTAATTCATCGAGACACAGTAGAGCTCTTCACCCCCAATCATGGAGTTTAGAGACTCATGCCGTAGAGATACAATGTAAAATGTGAGAATGTCATGAGATCAAAATAAATCTCTAAAATTTGTTTAAATACTAAACTAATAACCTAGGTTTATAGAAAATGCGTAAACTATGATAGATAGTGCAAAAATCCACTTCCGGGGCCCACTTGGTGTGTGCTGGGGCTGAGACTTGAGCTTTACACATGCCTAGGCTGTTTTTGGAGTTAAACACCAGGTTGTAACCTGTTTTGGGCGTTTAACTTCAACTTGTAACCTGTTTCTGGCGTTTAACGCCAGAATAGGGCAGAGAACTGGCGTTGAATGCCAGTTTGCGTCATCTAAACTCGGGCAAAGTATGGACTATTATATATTGCTAGAAATCCCTGGATGTCTACTTTTCAACGCAATTGAGAGCGCGCCATTTGGACTTCTGTAGCTCCAGAAAATCTATTTCGAGTGCAGGGAGGTCAGAATCCAATAGCATCTGCAGTCCTTTTTCAGCCTCTGAATCAGATTTTGCTCAGGTCCCTCAATTTCAGCCAGAAAATACCTGAAATCACAGAAAAATACACAAACTCATTGTAAAGTTCAGAAATGTGAATTTTGCATAAAAACTAATAAAAACATAGTAAAAACTAACTAAATCATACTAAAAACTATGTAAAATTAATGCCAAAAAGTGTATAAATTATCCACTCATCACAACACCAAACTTAAATTTTTGCTTGTCCCCAAGCAACTAAAAATCAAATAGGATAAAAAGAAGAGAATATACTATAAGTTCCAAAATATTAATGAAACTTAGCTCCAATCAGATGAGCGAGACTAGTAGCTTTTTGCCTCTTGAATAGTTTTGGCATCTCACTTTATCCATTGAAGTTCAGAACGATTGGCATCTATAGGAACTTAGAATTTAGATAGTGTTATTGATTCTCCTAGTTTCGTATGTTGATTCTTGAACACAGCTACTTTATGAGTTTTGGCCGTGGCCCTAAGCACTCTGTTTTCCAATATTACCACCGGATACATCCATGCCACAGACACATAACTGGGTGAACCTTTTCAGATCATGACTCAGCTTTGCTAAAGTCCCCAATTAGAGGTGTTCAAAGTTCTTAAGCACACTCTGTTTTTGCTTTGGACCTTGACTTTAACCGCTCAGTCTCAAGTTTTCACTTGACATCTTCACCCCACAAGCACATGGTTAAGGACAGCTTGGTTTAGCTGCTTAGGCCAGGATTTTATTCCTTTAGGCCCTCCTATCCATTGATGCTCAAAGCCTTAGATCCTTTTTACCCTTGCCTTTTGGTTTTAAGGGTTATTGGCTTTTTGCTCTTACCTTTTGGTTTAAAGAGCTTTTGGCTTTTTCTGCTTGCTTTTTCTTTTTCTTTTTCTTTTTTTTTTCGCCATTTTTTTCTTTTTTCTTTTTTTTTTTGCAAGCTTTTGTATTCACTGCTTTTTCTTGCTTCAAGAATCATTTTTATAATTTTTCAGATTATCAAATAACATGTCTCCTTTTTCATCATTCTTTCAAGAGCCAACATATTTAACATTCATAAACAACAATTTCAAAAGAAATATGCACTGTTCAAGCATTCATTCAGAAAATAGAAAGTATTGTCACCACATCAAAATAATTAAACTAGTTTCAAGGATAAATTCGGAATCATGTACTTCTTGTTCTTTTGTAATTAAAACATTTTTCATTTAAGAAAGGTGATGGATTCATAGGACATTCATAACCTTAAGGCATAGACTCTAATCTTTATTCATTATTTAATAGAAATAATATAAAATAGGCATAAAAAGCAGACAATTAGTAATAAAAGAAAGGAAATTAAAGATATAAAGACAAATGACTCTAATTCTAAGACTCATATACTCTTA
Source organism: Arachis ipaensis (assembly GCF_000816755.2). Classification (NCBI taxonomy): domain Eukaryota; kingdom Viridiplantae; phylum Streptophyta; class Magnoliopsida; order Fabales; family Fabaceae; genus Arachis; species Arachis ipaensis. The sequence goes on from NC_029794.2 coordinate 102,380,986, forward strand.
AAATAGATAAAAGGTTATCACAGAGTTAGGACTCAACAACCTTTGCTTTGGGAGGTAGATGCCTCTTTAGTCTGTGGGGTGCTTGGCCCTTCAAGAGATAGCTTCTGGCGCTTCAGTTCTTTCAGTTCACGCCCTTGCTCTTCTTGTTCCCTAAGCAGTTTGCAGAGCATGCTGTTTTGATTTTGTTGTTCTTCCTTCAATTGATCCATAGCTTCTTGCAACTTGGTGATAGATGCTTCTAGGCACCCCCAGTATTCAAATTGAGGAATTTCCGGGAGGAACTCCTGTGCTCTCCTCTTGATGGGGTCGTCCTGCACTTGTCCTTCCATTGACTTTTTGGTGATTGGTTGCTCAACTAAAATATACTCATCTACTCCCATTTTTACTCCAGCATCTTTACATAACAGAGAGATCAAGCTTGGATAAGCCAATTTGGCATCTTTGGAGTTCTTGTTTGCAATTTTGTAAAGCTCACAAGAAATCAGCTGATGAAGTCCAGCCAATGAAGTCCAGCCAGTGGACAGTATAGAGCGCCCAATGAAGTCCAGCCAACCTCTGGTGACTGGTTTGAGATCTCCTCTTTTGAGTTGGTTTGGGACACCCTTTATGTTGGTTGTCCATTTGGCTCCAGGGAGGCATATGTCCTCTAGGACTTTGTCCAAGCTCTGATTCGGTCTCATCATTCTCCTATTAAAGGAGTCTGGGTCATCTTGCAGTTGAGGCAGCTTGAAGATCTCCCTTATTTTGTCAGAGTGGGTGTGAACAATCTTCTCTCTTACCAGAGTTCGATAGTCATAGAATGCGGTTCCAGTTATTCTCTGCCTGTCTGTTTGCCACAGATTAGAGTAGAATTCCTAAACCATGTTTCTTCCCACCTTTGTTTCAGGATTAGCTAGGACTTCCCAGCTCCTGTTTCAAATTTGCTCTTGGATCTCTGGATATTCGTCTTCTTTCAGATCGAATTTAACTTCCGGGATCACTGACCTTAGACCCATTATTTTATAGTAATGGTCTGAATGTTCTTTGGTTAAGAACTTCCCTTGATTCCAAAGTGGTTTTGAAATATTCTCTTTCTTGCCTCTTGAGTTGGTTTGTTTTCCTTTAGGAGCCATGATCTTGGTGGGTATTGGCTTAGTGATCACGGATAAACACACCAAACTTAGAGGTTTGCTTGTCCTCAAGCAAAAGAAAAGAAAGGAGAGGGATAGAGGGAGAGCCAAGTTCGAATTTGTGGATGAGAGGGGGGAGGCCGAACGAGGATTTAAAGGGAGAGGGGGTGGGTTTTTGAAAATCTTTTAAAAAGATATGATAGAGAATGTGATTTGGAAAAGATAAGTAAGATAGGAAAAGATGTAATTTAAAATTGAAAATATATGAAAGATATTTAAAAAAAGATAGATTTGTTCTAAAAATATTGTGAATATTTGAAAAAGATATTGATGAGTTTGAAAAAAAATTTGAAAAAGATAGATTTGTTTTGAAAAAGATTGGAGAAGAGGTTGAAGAAGAATTGAGAAAGATTTAATTTTAGGATTAAGATATTTTAAAAATTTTTGGAAAAAGTTTGAAAAATGAAGGTATGGGAACATGTTTATGCAAGAAAAATGGATGGAGATATGAAATTTTGAAAAAAAAATCAAGTTGGGAACAAAAACTTCCTCCCCTCCACAATCCTGGCGTTAAACGCCCAACTGCTGCTTGTTTTGGGCGTTTAACACCTAGCTGTTGCTTCTGGCTGGCGTTAAACACCAGAAATCTTTCGTCACTGGGCATTTTTCTGAACGCCCAGGATGCTGCAGGTATGGCGTTAAACGCCCAAAAATGTATTATTACTGGCGTTAAACGCCCAGTAGATGCTTTTTTTGGGCGTTTAACGCCCAAATATACCTCTTACTGGCATTTTCTTGCTAGTGAGCTCCTTCTCCCTGTTTTGTATTCTGAATCCTTCTGTAACCCTGTGAACTTATGCAATTGATTCTTTACCTTGAAGATTATTTATATTAAACTTGAATAAAAAAATAAATGAATAAATAAATAAAAAGCTTTGCTAATGGCTGGGTTGCCTCCCAGCAAGCGCTTCTTTATTGTCTTTAGCTGGACCTTGCTGAGCTTTTATTCTAGCCTCAGCCTTGAGCACTCTTGCTCAATATTGCCTTCAAGATAATGCTTGATTCTCTGTCCATTAACAATGAACTTCTTATTAGAATCAATGTCTTGAAGCTCCACATAGCCATATGGTGACACACTTGTAATCACATATGGTCCCCTCCACCGGGATTTCAGTTTCCCGGGGAATAGCCTGAGCCTAGAGTTAAATAGTAGAACCTTATGTCCTGGTTCAAAGACTCTAGATGACAGCTTTCTGTCATGCCACCTCTTTGCTTTCTCTTTGAAAAGCTTGGCATTTTCGAAAGCAGTGAGTCTGAATTCCTCTAGCTCATTCAGCTGGAGCAATCTTTTTTCTCCAGCTAACTTGGCATCAAAGTTTAGGAATCTGGTTGCCCAGTAGGCCTTGTGCTCCAGTTCCACGAGCAGATAGCAGGCCTTACCATACACAAGCTGGTATGGAGAGGTCCCTATAGGAGTCTTGAATGCTGTTCTGTAAGCCCACAGAGCATCATCCAAGCTTCTCGCCCAATCCTATCTACGGGTACTTACAGTTCGTTCCAGGATTCTTTTTAGTTCTCTATTAGAGACTTCAACTTGCCCGTTTGTTTGTGGATGATATGGAGTTTCCACCTTGTGACTAATTCCATAGGACCATAGCAGAGTAAAGATGTTTGTTGCAGAAGTGGGTGCCCCCATCACTAATTAGTGCTCTAGGGACACCAAACCTGCTGAAGATATGTTTTTGGAGGAACTTTAGCACTGTCTTAGTATCATTAGTAGATGTGGCAATAGCCTCTACCCATTTGGATACATAGTCGACTGCCACCAGAATATAAGTGTTTGAGTATGATGGTGGGAAAGGCCCCATGAAGTCAATACCCCATACATCAAACAACTCAATCTCCAAGATTCCTTGTTAAGGTATGGCGTAACCATGAGGCAGATTACCAGCTCTCTGGCAGCTGTCACAGTTACGTACAAACTCTCGGGAATCTCTATAGAGGGTAGGCCAGTAGAAGCCACATTGGAGGACCTTGGTGGCTGTTCGCTCACCTCCGAAATGGCCTCCATATTGTGACCCATGGCAATGCCATAAGATCTTCTGTGCTTCTTCTCTAGGCACACACCTTCGGATTATTCCGTCTGCATATCTCTTAAAGAGATAGGGTTCATCCCACAAGTAGTACTTTGCATCAGTAATTAATTTTTTCTTCTGTTGCCTGCTGTACTCCTTGGGTATGAACCTTGCAGCTTTATAGTTTGCAATGTCTGCAAACCATGGTGTTTCCTGAATGGCGAACAAATGCTCATCCAGAAAGGTTTTAGAGATTTCAATAGAGGGAAAGGACGCCCCTTCTACTAGTTCTATCCATGACAGATGATCAGCCACTTGGTTTTCTATCCCTTGTCTGTCTCTTATTTCTATATCAAACTCTCGCAGAAGCAACACCCATCTTATGAGCCTGGGTTTTGAATCCTACTTTGTAAGTAGATATTTAAGAGCAGCATGGTCAGTGTACACAATCACTTTTGATCCTACTAAGTATGATCTAAACTTGTCAATGGCATAAACCACTGCAAGCAATTCTTTTTCTGTGGTTGTGTAATTTTTCTGGGCATCATTTAAAATACGGCTAGCATAATAAATGACATGCAGAAGCTTGTCATGCCTTTGCCCCAATACTGCACCAATGGCATGGTCACTGGCATCGCACATTAATTCAAATGGTAATGTCCAGTCTGGTGCAGAAATAACTGGTGCTGTGACCAGCTTAGCTTTCAGAGTTTCAAACGCCTGCAGACACTCTGTGTCAAACACAAATGGCGTGTCAGCAGCTAGCAGGTTGCTCAGAGGTTTTGCAATTTTTGAAAAATCCTTTATAAACCTTCTATAGAATCCTGCATGCCCCAAAAAGCTTCTGATTGCCTTAACATTGGCAGGTGGTGGTAATTTTTCAATTACCTCTACCTTAGCTTGATTCACCTCTATTCCCTTGTTCGAAATCTTGTGCCCAAGGACAATCCCTTCAGTCACCATAAAGTGACATTTTTCCCAGTTTAAAACCAGGTTCGTCTCTTTGCATCTTTTCAGAACCAAAGTCAGGTGATCAAGACAGGAGCTGAATGAGTCTCCATATACTAAGAAGTCATCCATGAAGACTTCCAGGAATTTTTCCACCATATCAGAGAAAATAGAGAGCATGCATCTCTGAAAGGTTGCATGTGCATTACACAGCCCAAATGGCATCCTTCTAATGTCTTCCAGCTCTGATTCGAGACTCTCAGCCATGTTGATCTCCTCTACTAAAGAGTCAATAAGATCAACTTTCATGCAGTCTTTTGGTGTGTCTGAATTTTGCATGGCTTTGACAGCATTCAACTTAAACTCATCCTCATTGACTCTCAGGGTTACTTCCCCCTTTTGGACATCAATGAGAGTTCGTCCAGTTGCTAGGAAAGGTCTTCCTAGAATGAGAGTAGCACTCTTGTGCTCCTCCATTTCTAGCACTACAAAGTCAATGGGAAAGGCGAATGGCCCAACCCTAACAATCATGTCTTCAATCACGCCTGATGGGTATTTAATGGAGCCATCAGTAAGTTGGAGACATATCCGGGTTGGTTTGACTTCTTCAGTTAAACCAAGCTTTCTGATAGTGGATACAGGTATGAGGTTGATGCTTGCCCCAAGATCACATAAAGCTGTCTTGGTGCAATTATCCTCTAATATGCATGGTATCATAAAGCTCCCGGGATCTTTAAGCTTTTCTGGGAAGCTTTTCAGAATGACTGCACTGCATTCTTCAGTGAGGAGAACTCTTTCAGTTTCTCTCCAATCCTTCTTATAACTCATGATCTCTTTCATGAACTTGGCATAAGAGGGTATTTGCTCAAGTGCCTCTGCAAACGGAATCTTTATTTCAAGAGTCCTGAGATAGTCTGCAAAGCGGGCAAATTGCTTATCCTGCTCCTCTTGGTGGAGTTTTTAAGGATAAGGCATCTTGGCTTTGTATTCCTCAACCTTAGTTGCTACAGGTTTATTTCCTACAGAGGTGGTTGGAGAAGCCTTTTTAGAGGGGTTGCTATCAGCACTTGTGTATGTCTGATCCCTCACTGGCGTTTGAATGCTAGGGTTAGAAGCTTGATTGGCGTTGGACGCCAACTTCTTACCTGTTTCTGGCGTTTGAACGCCAGAACTGAGCTTTCATTGGGCGTTTGACACCAGCTCCTTGCCTGTTTCTGGCGTTTGAACGCCAGAACTGCGCGTGGGTTGGGCGTTTAACGCCAACCTTGCATCCTTTTCTGGCGTTTGAACGCCAGAGTTGTTCCTCTCTGGGCTCTTACTATCCTCAGAGGGATTTTGGATAATATTTTGCTCATCCTCTATCAGTTGTTCTTTTCTTGGCTTTCTGCTGCTCTGAAGTGAGGTGTTTAATGTTTTCCCACCTCTTAATTGAACTGCTTGGCATTCTTCTATTATCTGCTTTGATAACTGCTATTTTGTCTGATTTAATTGTGCTTCCATATTTTTATTAGCATTTTTAGTGTCTTATAGCATCTCCTTGAATTCTGCTAGCTGTTTTGTTAGAAAACACAATTGTTGATTGAGTTCAGCAACTTGTTCTGGAGGACCAAGTTCAGTAGACACTGCTTTGGCTTCTTCTTTTATGGAGGACCCACTACTTATGTACAGATGCTGATTTCTAGCAACTTTATCAATAAGATCTTGAGCCTCTTCAATAGTTTTTCTCATGCGTATAGATCCATCAGCTGAGTGGTCTAGAGATATCTGAGCTCTTTCTGTAAGCCCATAGTAGAAGATGTCTAATTGCACCCACTCTGAAAATATTTCAGAGGGACATTTCCTTAGCATCCCTCTGTACCTCTCCCAGGCATTGTAAAGGGATTTATCATCCTCTTGTTTAAAGCCTTGGATGTCCAGCCTTAGCTGTGTCATCCTTTTTGGAGGAAAATATTGATTCAGGAATTTGTCTGATAATTGTTTCCATGTTCTTATGCTTGTTGTGGGTTGGTTATTTAACCACCTTTTTGCTTGATCTTTTATAGCAAACGGAAACAGTAACAGTCTGTATACATCCTGATCTGCCTTCTTGTCACGTACTGTGTCAGCAATTTGCAAGAATTGTGCCAGAAACTCAGTAGGTTCTTCCTGTGGAAGACCGGAATACTGGCAGTTTTGTTACACCATGACAATGAGCTGAGGATTCAGCTCAAAACTTCCTGCTTTGATGGGAGGTATACAGATACTACTCCCATATGCAACAGTAGTGGGATTAGCATATGACCCCAGAGTCCTTCTGGACTGTTCATTTCCACTTAGATCCGTGATGGATAAAATGGAATTGATATGAATTGCAAAGAAAATAAATTTTTGTTTTTATGTTATTGAAGTAGAACAAACCAAATTATTAAGATAAATAAAAATAATAAGATAAAATAAAATAAAATAATTAGAATTTAAAATGTAAATTCAAAAACTTAGAGAAAAAATAAATTTGAAAGTGAAAATAATTGCTTAATTGAGAAGATCTAAAAAACTTTGGATATGATTTTTGAAAAAGATTTTGAATTTTGAAAAGATTTGATTTTTAAAATAAAAATATGAATTTTTAAAAGTAATTTTCGAAAATTCAATTTAAATTAAAGAGAAAAGATATTTTTGAATTTAATGAGGAAAGAGAAAAACAATAAAAAGACACAAAACTTAAAATTTTTTAGATTAATGCTCCTTATTTTCGAAAAATTGGTGGAAAAACACCAAGGAACACCAAACATAAAAATTTTAAGATCAAAACACAAGCAAGACTCAAGAACACCTTGAAGATTCATAAGAACACGAAGAACAAAAATTCAAAGACTCAAAGGACTCAAGAATATAAAAAAAGAACACCAAACTTAAAATTTTTAGAAAACCAAAAATAAATTTTCGAAAATTAAATAAGAACTAACAAGAAAACACCAAACTTAAAACTTGACACAAGATTTAATCAAAGAAAGATTATTTTTGAAAAGATTTTAGAAAGAAAGACTCAAAGGAGCAACTATTCACAAGAACATAGACACATTCAACAAATGCAATGATTAAACAGAGAAAAACTATTTTTTTTTGGATGACAAAAACACAAAGGACACCAAATTTAAAACATGCAACTAGACTCAAACAGAAAACTCTAAAGATTAATAAAGAAAAATAATAAATTTTTGGAAAATTTTTTTGAAAAGAAAATAAAAGACTCTGACCCAAAAGACAAAATTTTCCTAATCTAAGCAACAAAATAAACCGTCAGTTGTCCAAACTCGAACAATCTCCGGCAACGGCGCCAAAAACTTGGTGCGGTAAATCACACTTTTCACAACTCGTACCACTAACCAGCAAGTGCACTGGGTCGTCCAAGTAATACCTTATGTGAGTAAAGGTCGATCCCACGGAGATTGTCAGCTTGAAGCAAGCTATGGTTATTTTGTAATTCTTAGTCAGGAGATCAATGATAAGAGTGATTATATTTATGAAGAGTAAAAAGCATAAATTAAATAGTACTTGTTATGCAGTAATGGAGAATAGATTGAGGTTTTGGAGATGCTCTGTCTTCTGAATCTCTGCTTTCCTACTGTCTCCTTCTTCACGCACGCAGGTCTCCTTCCATGGCAAGCTGTATGTTGGTGGATCACCGTTGTCAATGGCTACCATCCGTCCTCTCAGTGAAAATGGTCCAAATGCGCTGTCACAGCACGACTAATCATCTGTCGGTTCTCACTCATGTTGGAATAGGATCCATTGATCCTTTTGCGTCTGTCATTACGCCCAGTACTCGTGAGTTTGAAGCTCATCACAGTCATCCCCTCCCAGATCCTACTCAGAATACCACAGACAAGGTTTAGACTTTTTGGATCTCAGGAATGGCCGCCAATAATCCTAGCCTATACCACGAAGACTCTGATCATGAACCAAGAGGCTAAGAGATACACACTCAATCTAAGGTAGAACGGAAGTGGTTGTCAGGCACGCGTTCATAGGTTGAGAATGATGACGAGTGTCACGGATCATCACATTCATCACGGTTAAGTACAAGCGAGTATATTAGAATAGAAACAAGCGTGATTGAATAGAAAACAGAAGTAATTGCATTAATTCATCGAGACACAGTAGAGCTCCTCACCCCCAATCATGGAGTTTAGAGACTCATGCCGTAGAGATACAATGTAAAACATGAGAATGTCATGAGATCAAAATAAATCTCTAAAAGTTGTTTAAATACTAAGCTAATAACCTAGGTTTACAGAAACTGAGTAAACTATGATAGATAGTGCAGAAATCCACTTTCGGGGCCCACTTGGTATGTGCTGGGGCTGAGACTTGAGCTTTACACGTGCCTAGGCTGTTTCTGGAGTTAAACGCCAGGTTGTAACCTGTTTTGGGCATTTAACTCCAACTTGTAACCTGTTTCTGGCGTTTAACGCCAGAATAGGGCAGAGAACTGGCGTTGAACGCCAGTTTGCATCGTCTAAAATCGGAAAAGTATGGACTATTATATATTTCTAGAAAGCCCTAGATGTCTACTTTCCAACGCAATTGAGAGTGCACCATTTGGACTCTTGTAGCTCCAGAAAATCCATTTCGAGTGCAGAGAGGTCAGAATCCAACAGCATCTGCAGTCTTTTTTCAGCCTCTGAATCAGATTTTGCTCAGGTCTCTCAATTTCAGCTAGAAGATACCTGAAATCACAGAAAAACACACAAACTCATAGTAAAGTCCCAAAATGTGAATTTTTCATAAAAACTAATAAAAACATAGTAAAAACTAACTAAATCATACTAAAAACTATGTAAAATCAATGCCAAAAAGCGTATAAATTATCCGCTCATCACACACCTTGTGCGCGCACTCACACCTGAAAATTTTAGTTTCTGCGCGTACGTATAGACCTGTGCGTACGCACACTTCTAAAATAATTTCTGGGTGTGCGCACGTACGCGACCCAGTTCTTTTCTAAAGCTATTGTTTTCAAGTTTTTCACATTCTCAATAAGCTTGTAACCTTCCGAGATGTTGTTTCACACTTATAAACCCCCAATTTCATCCCCTAAATCTTAAATTGATGTAAAATACCTAGTGAATGAGAGTAATCTAGAAAAGAGGGTAAGTTGTGAAGGAAAAAAGGGGATGTTATGAGGAGTCTAATGAATGATGATGATATGAGTTGTTGAGGAGGATGGTGGAGTGTTGTATATGATGTGAGCCAAATGGCTGTGTGAAATAATGATTATGGCTTATTACGGATTATGATTTGTAAGCCGGATGGTTGAGATGAATGTTAATATATGGCTGTGATTTATATGCATTTATGCTGAATAGTGATTATTGTGATTTGTTGCCCTCCACCTATCTGAGATACGAGTTTTCCTGGGTGAAAGCAGTGGCTAGCCACCATGTGCTCCAGGTGGAGACTCGATACTCTGCTGACCCTATGTCGTAAGTGTGGCCGGACACTGTGAAAGTTCCGGATGAGCTCGCCCCCGTAAATATACACCAGTAAGGGTGTTGGATATATATGAATCTATGATTTATGTTGAGAATAACTCGACTTGGGGATGCACGATAGAGGGACAGTCCAATGGTTAGCTACCACGACTTGTCGGGTTGGCTTTATAACCGACAGATGAGACTCATCAGCCACTAGAATAGGCATGCATCATATGCATTATATGTGACTTGTCTGGATTGCCTAATTGACTGCATCATTACTTGCTAATTGCCTAATTGTCTTATTTGCTTCCTACTTGTGCTTCTCTTTACTTGATATAATTGTGTTTGCATATTGAATCACTGTTGGCAGTTGGGAGGTTTGCAGGATTTGGAAAGGGGATATTTAGTTAGTCTGAAGATCCTTAAGTTAGTCGCCTCTTTTTATTTTCATGGTTTAGTTATATTTCATACGCTTTGATTATGCAAATAGAAGTTCTAGGATTGCCTTCGGATTTCCCAGGACATTACATGTTAGATATTTGGGCACTGTTACCATGCTGAGAACCTCTAGTTCTCACCCATGTGAATTTTGTGGTTTTCAGATGCAGGACGTGAGGCTTCTCGCTAAGGCATGCTGGAGACTTCCTTTTGGCGGAGATCCTTGTATCTTGGGATTTTATTTTGGACATTATATTCTTGTTTAGATACTTATATTCTCCACTGTATATGTATTTTGTAATTACTCCTCTTAGAGGTCATTTTGGAGAAGCAGGTTTTGTATTTTGTCTTTTGGGGTTGTTTTGGGTAATTCTCTGATATATATGTATGTATACTTATATGCTCGGACCGGTTATTTTCGCAAGCCGAGTCCCGAGTCTTGATATATGTATTTTGGCACTCTTTTGTATATCTCTTAGCGTCGGTTTACTCTTTATCTGTTTAGTTTACGTTATCAATCGGAGTGTTGCGCGTTTTGATTTAAACGGTTTTTGATTTACCCATTTTTCTTCAAAGGGTCCTAGTTATAAAATTTTTTTACACTACTATACATACTAAATTTTATTTTTAGAGGTCGTAATACCTCGCCACCTCTGTTTTATGACTTAATCATAAGACTCTGTGTGATAGGGTGTTACATTAATCAAGCAAAGCAATATAATGTTACACATCACAGCATTAGCACTTTTGACATAGGTTTTCGTGCATATGCTATCTGACGTGACATCAGGAGTTATGACATTGGGCACATCCAAACAATGGCATTTTTAAAACCCAAAACATAATGTGGCATGGATGATGGTTCAGATTTAATATATACTTCATAACTACAAATAGAAATCACTTTAACCTTAAAAGACCATATATCTACAATGTCTTATATAAACACGACTAAAGAGAGAACAATAAATGTTAAACCGAAGATACATCATCTCTCTCTAAAGAGTATTAGTAAAAAATTCATGTATTGTATAATGAGTGACATTCCACCCATGAGAGTTCATCTTCCTCATCTTGGTGATGATCTTATATGGAGAATCCTTGTGAAAGCAGACTGATGCATGAGCATCTTTTCTATCTTTTCCTGGTGAATTTGCATTCAAATTGTTAAGTTTAATCAAGATTTAAATATATTTTAGCCACTATGAATACTACTGTTTATTTTAGGTAGCATTCAGATGGATTTGATGGAGTTTCTGTAGAAGAAGAGGAAGAAAATAGATGATGCTGTCAACTCTGACCTCCTTGCACTCAAACAAAAATAACATGAGCTACAAAGGTCCAATTGACGTGATTTCAGTGGCATTGGAAAGCCAACTTCCAGAGCTTTTCAACGATATATAATAGTCTACACCTCTCATATGGAATTACTACCTTGGTGGCGCCAATCTTGGGAAATCCCAAGTTTGGCGCCATGATCATCAGAACGCCTTCCTTGCTTGCTGTCTTGCTGAAGCCAAACATGAGATACCTCAAGTTTGGCACCAGCTAAGAAGAGTTGGAGAACACACATGGGCTTGATAAAGCCAAACTTGAGAAACCTCAAGTTTGGCGCCAGCTTGAAGATTGGATGCAGACTCAATGAAGCCAAACTTGGATTCTCCAAGTTTGGCGCCACCTCTTCTAAACCAAGTGGTCCCACACTCTATGAAGGTTGCACAGATTGTTTATTAAATATTGATTAAACCTTTATTTTATTTTTAAAATAGGAAAAGATATTAATTAGTTTTAGGAAATATAATTTACATTAATTAGGATTAGATATAAAAGGGAAAAGAATTAGCCCTTCGGGCCAACTCATCTCTTCTCTTCTACCTCATTCTGCAATTTACAGTTTTTCATAATCTTAGTTTTCTCTCTGAACTATGAGATACTAAACCTCCACTGTTAAGGTTAGGAGCTCTATCTATTGTATGGATTGATACTATTATTCTTCTATTTTAATTCATGTACTGATTTCTATTTCAAGAATTGTTTTCGTTCTTTATCTTATGAATTTGGGTGGAACGAAAGTATGACACTTGTTCTAATTGAATTCCTGTATAACTTGGAAAAGCTCTTTACTTGAACAATAGCTTGAAAATAATTACTCCTAAACTGCTAATTATCTGGACTTAACAAGATACGTGACATATAATCCTCTTATATTTGGGTAATTAGGGTTTCTGTGGCATATAAACTAGAATTAAACTTAACCCTCTAATTGGAATCATGTGACCAAGGAATTGGCGGTTGATGAAGGTTAGAGGAGACCAAAAAGGTATAAAGAATTAGGGTTTAGTCACATATAGTTTTCCATGAATTGAATCTTGCATAATTAAAATAGTTAATAAGAAAAGTCAATCCAGAAGATAGATAACTCTGAAGCCTTAACTGTTTCCTCCATATATTTCACCTTAATTTACTGCTTGCCTTTCTGATTCTCTGAATTTACTGTTTGATGCAATTGAGACCCAAACACTCTTTTCTGCTTGTCTAACTAAGTAAATCATTCAATCATTATTGCTTAGTCCATCAATCCTCGTGGGATTGACCCTCACTCACCTGAGGTATTACTTGGTATGACCCGGTGCACTTGCCGGTTAGTTTGTGTGTTATAAATCCCGCACCACAGACCCAAGGACAGTCAGAAGGTGCAAGAGCTTAAGTAAAGCTTGGAACTTTAGACTCTCCACACCAGCTTTTGTGAAGAAAAACTACAAAGAAAACAAGGAACTTAAAAGAAGTGTCATCATTGGGATAGGCCACCCTCCCGGTGATCAAAACTCTCTTTGGTTCATTCGAGCCTTTGTTGATGACGGCAGCCAGGTGCAGTTCAATGTCCCATCAGGCATCAACCAATTTGGTTTCTATGCTATAATCGGTTCTGATAATGGAAATGTTTGCTTGAGGATCTCAATGGGTGGCCTTAACTCCAGGTTACTCGTTTGGAATCCTCTGATAAACAAGCAGAGATACGCACCAGATGAATCTATCAAGCACCTTGCTTATGCTGTTTCACTATATGCATATGGCTTTCTTGAAGGCACGATTGAGTATAAAATTATTCACGTTTACAAGCAGAATTTCTCTCAAAGAACCCTTTCATGGTCTTTGTATACATCCTTTGAAAGGGAATCGGCTCAATCAGGGACCTTTGATGCTAATGTGCCAAAAATTTGACCAAAATATGTTGTGAACGATGGAATTTTATATTGGATAGGATGGGAAGGCCTAACTTCATCCAGGCAGCATCAATAATTGCTTTCAATCTACGTCAAAGAATGTTTTACGAGGCCATCATACTTGCAGAAGTAAAATGTGATTATCTTTCACTAGCTCAATTCAACGATGGAGTAGGTTTTGTTCCATATCACAATATCGACTTCACAAGGCAAATCATGGTTTGGCAGATCAAAAGTGATTGGGACCATAATCTGAATTGGGAGAAGATAGTGAGGATTTCTGGTTTTAATATTCCATACACTTCAACATTGTTCATTGGGAAGGACATCCTATCAGTAATGGAGGCTAGAAGTGGCCACAGGGCTTTGAATGACATTGAAGGTACATATGTTATCATTTCAAGACTCAAGTACAAGGAAGGAAGGAGGGAGAATATGTTACACCACACTTGGCAGGAGCACGTGTATGTGAAAACAATCACACTCCACTCTGAAGGGCTCTTCGATATTTAGTTTACAATTAAAATGTTTCCCTGCCATATTGAGACATGCATTTTCTGCTATTTTTGCTGTTGTTGCTGTTTCCCGAATTTAGTTTATGCCGTTTGTTCTTAGGGGTGTTCAGGACTTATGTTTATTTTGATATCATAAAATGTGGTCGGGTAAGTAATATCTTATTGAAATGGATGTTCATTTTGATTTCATGAAATGTGACCAGGTAAGTAATATCCTATTGAAACTAATCACAACTCAAACCCTTTTAAGCGTTGGGTAAATGATCCATATCATGTATTTGGCATACCAAAAGTCATGTTGTTTTGCATAACTATAAAAGTAGACTATCGAATAATAAAACAAATTTTACCTTGATTCTGATAATGACGAAGGCATCAAAATTTTAATCATGATTTTTACACAGTAAGTCATTTCTTTTCTCAGTAAGACATAGTTAACTCATGACATACAAGTACACATTTTGAGGAATGCAAAGTTTGTTGCCGATTAAATAGAATTAGGAATGCTTTTAAAAAATGAGGGGAATTAAAACTATGGAAACTAATCAATGCAACAAAAGTGACAAAAACAATTGCCATTTTGTTCACAATTGTCAACCCTCAATTTTACTTAATGAAACAGATTGGTATTAGGATACAAAATGAAATGGAAATGAATAACACTAACATAGATGTAAATAAACCACATTGTTATTCATTGGAAAAAATTACATTGAAAAAGAGACCCATAAGTAATCCAACTACTAAATTAAGGTTGCAAATGATGTAGTAGATGTCCATAGTTAGTGGAACACATGGTCATTTAAAGCTACATGCCAAAAACTTGAATGCACGTTTTAATGCTATTTGGGATGGCATGAATAGTATATGGACTACTAGATAAGTAATCATTGCAAGAAAATTATTTTGATAAAATAAGGTTCTACAAGGAATCACTAAATGAAGAAATATATGTTAAAAGTACAAATGCATGCCTTCAGATTTTGCTAGAATAAATGTGCATGAGTATGCTTGATTGTAGGTTTTAGATTGCAGCAACCCATAGACAAAACACAAAATAGAGACAATGATATCAAGAATCTAAGATAATTCACAGAAGCTAAAGATCTAATATACAAAACAACAAACGAATTGTGAGTCAAAGAAAGCTCAAAGCAAGTAAGTATATTGAACTTGCTGGTTTGAAAAATTCTTACCTATAGTAGAATACACTTGAAAAACCAGTTTATCCCTTCATAGGATGGAAAGTGGAACAAAGCTGAACGAGAAGGAGATCCGTGTACATTATGTAGTAGCACAAAATGCAGTTAGCAACCCCAAAAGGACACCTCTTTTAGAGATCCGCAACGATACAAGAAGCAACATTGAAGGTAAATATAGTTGCTAGTCATTAAAAATAGATATGTTACTATTAATATGTGATCTTGTGGAAAGCCTCAATAGGATCTAGAAAAATTATTGTTTCCTTCAATGTAAGGGTCATGACTTCATACTTTCAACTTAACAATGGAGGGAACATAAATCTTTACATACACAGAATTCTATTACTGTCCAGTATTAATTCTTTTTTACAATTTTATCAGTTGACAACACCTGTGGTGACTTTAAGGATAAGAAAGGTTGATGAATATTGTGGCATTGGATGGACAGGGTTCAAAAATAGAGCAAGTCATAGTTCTTTATCTTATGAAACTACTCAATGGGAAGAAAGAAGGGAGATTCCACCTTCAGGTAGGCACAACTTAACATTATTTAATTTTATAACTAAAAAGTATTGATGGAAGAAAAGTGGGCATCCTATGAGGTTTTAATAACACCGTGCATCTAAGCATTATTATAGCCTCGGAGGATTTTGGATAATATAGGTGTTGTTATACCTATTTAATTCAAATATTTTAGGACTGGTTGCAGCTATCTCAATGATTATAAAGGAACATCCATGTAGAAATTTAGATACTATAGTCACAGTTGGTTTTGAAACAAGAATTATTGTTGCAGAATCCATATACACTTAGAAATGGGTAACAAAAAAGTCAAACAACGGAGGATTTAGCACCAACTAGGTACCAATTTAGTGGCACAAGTTACTCCATCAAGAGGTGATGATCAAAACAACCAGATTTGTAGTAGAACAGTTACATGTTTAAATCTGTAACACTATAAAGGTTACTTCTATGAATATATGACACAAAGAATGCTAGGATGGAGCGAGCATACAAGATAACTAGGAAAAGAAAGTGTATGGGCTTTGCTTGCCAACAAGGTAAATCTAACATAGTTTATACATGTATCATATGAACTAATAGCTTTCTTTGTGATTTTGAGCAAGAAAAAAAACTTGCATTAGAATGAGAATAAGGGTTCCAGAAACTCAAAAAAAAAAAAAATTATCTGCTATATAACATCTTATACATCTCAAAAGAATAGAGATTTCATTACATATCCAACCATTTTACTAATTGATAAAGCGTGAATAGTTAGTTTTATTAGTTGTCTTAGATGTATAAGAAGTTTCTTATCCAATGGATTGATCCAAGAAATAGCATCCATGCCTACATGAAATTAACATATCTATACAATATCCCAAATAGAATATGTATAGCCGTTTCAAAATTTGTTCAATTATGATAAACCATTATTTTATGATTTATATTGTGTTTAATTGAGTGGTTTTATCAAGTCTTTACCTACTTATTCATATAGATTGCATGAATTTTATAATTCCTTCCTAGTATTGTTTATGGTTGAAAACTTGCTTCCTAGAAACCTTTAATTAGTACATTTTAATTCTCCTTTATACCATTCGATGTCGTGATCCATGTGTTAAGTGTTTCAGGCTTCATAGGGCAAGAATGGCTTAGAGAATGGAGAGGAAGCTTGCAAAATTAGAAGGAACACAAGAAACCAAGGAGATGACCAGCGAATACTGACGCGATCGCCTGGCTCACGCGAGCGCGCGAAATGAAGAAATCGCAGCAACGCGAACGCGTGCCTGACGCAAACGCGTGGATTGGAGTCTGCACGAGTGACTCGAACGCGTGGAAAACGCGTACGCGTGACCTGTGCGATCTGCAGAAATAACAGAATACGCTGGGGGAAATTTTGGGCTACGTTTTAACCGAGTTTTCGGCCCAGAAACACAGACTAAAGCTAGGGAACATGCAGAGACTCAACACGCATCCACACACATTCAGATACATCGATATTAGGATTACTTTTAGTTTTAGATCAGAATCTAGATTAACTTTACATTGATAGTTTATGCTTTCGCTTTGGATTTTGGATGCTGAAGAGTCATTACCTCCGTGAAGACATCACTTTAGTTTGTTTCCATATTCCTTTACTCTTATTAGTTGCTCATTGACACTATTCAAATAAGTATGTTGCATTTTGGATTTATTAATATATAGAGTTACTTTTATTTTTAATTAATTTTAAATATCTATTTTATTTCATTTAATTATGTCTTCTTATATTTTTATGAGTATTAATTCCATGTCAATGGAGTAGATTTTCTACTTGACATGGGGGTTGATTAAGAGGAGACACTTGAGTTGGAATGCTCAAGTGCTTAGTTAAATTGGACGTTGTTGGCTAATCCTGTACCTACTAACACTAGACCTTTCCAAGGGAGAGAACTAGGATTTGCGGGTAAGAGTTAGCTCAATCACTTGACTTTCCTTTATTTAGTAAGGGTTAACTAAGTGAAAACAACAACATCTTTACACTACATTTGAGAAGATTCCAACAAGGATAGAACTTCCAATTAATCATTCCCCCA
>NC_029794.2:102398692-102412747 GCF_000816755.2 Arachis ipaensis
AGCACGCTTTCCTGCAACTCATTGGGAGACGACCTGGGACTCATACTCCCAGTATTTTTATTTCTAAAATTTGTGACAACCCTTTTTAAATTGGTGAGGCAGAATTTAGCTGGTTAAGGGGCTATACTTGCAACGCATTTCTCTTATTAAGATTCTCTTAATTGGTCTAACTTTTGCCATGCATCAATTTTTGGCGGCGTTATCGGGGAGTTGCAATAGTGTGCTAGATTATTAATCAGTGTACATATTTTATTTTTATTTGCACATTTTATTTTTATTTCTGTTACCATGAGCTATATGTATTTCTCATTGAATGACGCGTTCACTGCCTGATCCGAGCTTAGCCGCTTTTGATCCTGAAATTGAAAGAACTCTTTCACATATTAGGCGAGCTCGACGTCGGTTAGCCTTTGAGGGTGGTGAAGTGATTGTTATCGATTCACCAGTCTCATCTGAGGGAGAATCTAAACCGCC
The DNA here is from genome assembly GCF_000816755.2 of Arachis ipaensis. Lineage (NCBI taxonomy): Eukaryota > Viridiplantae > Streptophyta > Magnoliopsida > Fabales > Fabaceae > Arachis > Arachis ipaensis. The sequence continues at coordinate 102,399,167 of NC_029794.2, forward strand.
ATCTGAGAGTGAGACAAGCTCCTTTACTACTGATTCAGTTGATTCACGTGCAGGTAACATGGCAGAACCTAGGAGAATTACTCTCCAAGAAGCTGGAGCCCCAGATTTCACACTGCAACCTTATCAAGTGCATCATCCAAATCTGGCTGCAGATTTTGAATTGAAGACTGCACTAATAAACTTGATGCCCGAGTTTCATGGCTTACCTGCTCAAGAGCCTATTAAGCACCTTAGGGATTTCTAGACAGCCTATTCTACTGTTAGGCGTAATGGTGCAGATGAAACTTCTATTCTGTTAACTGCCTTCCCGATTTCTCTTGAGGGAAAGGCAAGGGAGTGGTACTACTCCCAACCTGAAGCGACTGTTACCAACTGGGATACACTCAGGAGAGAATTTTTGGAAAAATACTTTCCAGCTGAAGTCACAGATAGACTGAGAAAAGAGATCTCCTGCATTGTTCAAGGTGACTCAGAGACTCTTTATGAATACTGGGAGCGTTTTAAGAACCTTCTAGATGCATGCCCCCATCACATGATTGACAGATTAGTGTTGATCAGCTACTTCACTCAAGGCATGAACCCCCAGGATAAGACCACACTGGATGGTGCTAGTAATGGGTATATGAAAAAGTACAGGACCGCAGATGAAGCATGGAAACTGATCAGCGACTTAGCTGAGTCCACTAGGAATCATAGGCAGAGGCGCAGGCACTCAAAAGCTATTGCAGAGGTTTCCTCTAGCATTGAGACTACTGCTCTTACACAGAGTATATGTGAAATGACCAACCTACTGAAGCAAATGCAGTTGAACCAACAACAACAAGCTCAGCCTCACCCACCACAACAGAGCCAACACTTAGTTCCCCAAAGAGTATGCGGAATCTGTGCTGATTATAGTCATTATACTGATGAATGTCCGCAACTCCAACAGGAAGACAACACTGTGGCAGCTACTCATAACTTCTATGACCGCCTGAATGAATGATACAATTAACAAGGCGGCAATTACAACCAAGGTGAAAACCATAACCAAGGATGGCAGGATAACTCCAACCATAATTGGAGGAAAAACTATAACAGAGGAGGCAGAGATAACAATGGAAACCAGAGGTGGAATAACAATAACAGACAGCAGAATCAGAACCAGCCTTACAGAGCACCTCACCTAAGACAATCTCAAGGATTCCAGCACAACCAACAACAGGTTCCTCAGATCACTTATTCTAATTCCTCATCAAATGACGAGATGCTCCGTTCTCTTGCACAAGGACAACAAGACATGCAAACACAGCTGAACTCTACTTTAAATGGTCTGACTGCCACTTTACAAGCTCTCGTCTCCCGGCTAGATTCATCACCTAATTCCACCAATCAACCTTCAAGCTCCAGTGGAATTTCCTCTCAACCCCTACCTAATCCCAAAGGTGGCATCAATGCTATCACTTTAAGGTCCGGAACCACATTGAAGGAGAGGAACCAGCAGAAGCCAAGCTCACCAGAACACGTCCCAGCTGAGGATGTAGTGGAAGTGGAAGATGCTGAAGAGGAAGAGGACGTACAAAACATAGTTGAAGAAGAAGCAGCTCGACCACAGAACGAAACACTAAAGGATGCAGAAGCTGCAAGTAACGCCCTTCCTATCCCATTCCCACAACTTGCAAGGAAGCCCAGAAAGCAGATGGAACTTGACCCCAAAATGGTAGAAATATTCAAAAAGGTTGAGGTAACTGTTCCCCTTTTTGATGTTATTCAGCAGGTACCTAAATATGCAAAGTTTCTAAAGGATTTGTGCATACATAAAGATAAAATTAATGAATTAGAAACTATTCCTTTAGGTAGTTCTATATCTTCTTTAATGGGAGGTATACCTGAAAAATGTAGTGATCCAGGTCCATGTATGGTTAACTGTACCATTGGAGGTGTAATATTTTCTGATTGCATGTGTGATTTAGAAGCGTGTGTTAGTATAATTCCATTGTCTATATATGATACCTTGAGGCTCCCTCCCTTAAAAAGGTCGGCAGCTCGTTTTGTGTTAGCAGATAAAAGCATTATTACAGTAGTTGGAATTGCTGAAGATGTATTAGTGAGCATTAAGGGGATCACATTTCCTATTGACTTCTATATCTTGGAAATGCCCCCTAATGACTCAGGAAGACCATCATCAATCCTGTTTGGAAGACCATTCCTGAAAACTTCGAAGTTCAAACTGGATGCATTCTCAGGAACTTACTCCTTTGAGATAGATGGCAGAACAGTGAAATTCAATTTAAATGAAGCTATGAAGCACCCTCCAGAAGATCATTCTATCTTCCAATGCGATATCATTGATGAAACGGTAGCTGAAGTTCACCAAGAAGAAATGGAAGAGAAGCACATGGAGTAAGGTCCAAGTGTGGGGACACTTTCTGAAAACAATGAAGACCCTTTGCCATTATCACCAGCCCCGGATGATCCAGAGCCTAGCTATGAGCAGAAATTAGAATTAAAGCCCCTCCCTCCACACCTCAAGCATGCTTACCTTAAGGATAAACAGAAGTTCCCAGTTATCATTGCACGGGAACTCACCTCTCAACAAGAAGAGCAACTGCTCAGTGTGCTGAGAAAACATAAGAAAGCAATTAGATGGAGCTTGGAGGATATAGTAGGCATCAGCCCTCAAGTTTGTAAGTACAGAATATTCTTAGAAGACGGAGCAAAGCCTATCCATCAGCCTCAAAGAAGATTGAATCCCACCATCTTAGAATTTGTCAAGAAAGAAGTAACCAGACTACTTGAAGGAGATATCATTTACCCCATCTCAGATAGTGAATGGGTCAGTCTAGTACAAGTGGTGCCCAAGAAATCTGGAGTTACAACAGTAAGAAATGAGCATGGAGAACTCCTGACAACTAGAGTGCAGAACTCATAGAGAGTTTGCATTGATTATAGGCGTCTCAACCAAGCCACTCGCAAGGATCACTACCACTTGCCATTCATTGATCAGATGCTTGATCGCTTGTCAGGTAAATCCTATTACTGCTTTTTAGATGGTTATACAGGCTACTTTTAAATTCATATAGCTCCTGAAGATCAGGAAAAGACTACTTTTACATGTCCTTTTGGAACGTATGCTTATAAGAGAATGCCCTTTGGCTTATGCAATGCACCAGTGGTGCATGAAATTGTGATCTCTAAAATGGCGCCAAAAACTTAGTACGCACGTTCATAATCTCAATTCTTTTTCACAACTCCGCACAACTAACCAGCAAGTGCACTAGTTCGTCCAAGTAATAAACCTTACGTGAGTAAGGGTCGATCCCACTGAGATTGTCGGCTTGAAGCAAGCTATGGTCATCCTTGTAAATCTCAGTAAGGCAGATTCAAATGGTTATGGGATTTTGATAATTAAAATATAATTAAAATATAAAATAAGATAGAAATACTTATGTAATTCACTGGTGAGAATTTCAGATAAGGGTATGGAGATGCTTTGCTCCTTCTGAATCTCTGTTTTCCTACTGCCTTCATTCAATCATTCATACTCCTTTCCATGGCAAGCTTTATGTTGGGGGATCACTGTTGTCAATGGCTACCGTCCGTCCTCTCAGTGAAAATGGTCCAAATGTGCTATCACCGCACGGCTAATCATCTATCGGTTCTCGATCATGTTGGAATAGGATCCATGGATCCTTTTGCATCTGTCACTACGCCCAACACTCGCAAGTTTGAAGCTCATCACAGTCATCCCTTCCCAGATCCTACTACCACAGACAAAGTTTAGACTTTTCAGACCTTAGGAATGGCCACCAATAATTCTAGCCTATACCACGAAGACTCTGATCGTGAACCAGGAGGCTAAGAGATACACACTCAAGTTATTGCAGATAGAACGGAAGTGGTTGTCAGGCACGCGTTCATAGGTGAGAATGATGATGAGTGTCACGGATCATCACATTCATCAGGTTGAAGTGCGAGTGAATATCTTGGAATAAGAATAAGCTTGAACTGAATAGAAAAACAATAGTACTTTGCATTAATTCATAAAGAACAGCAGAGCTCCACACCTTAATCTATGGGGTGCAGAAACTCCACCGTTGAAAATACATAAGTGATGAAGGTCCAGGCATGGCCGAATGGCCAGCCCCTAAACTTGATCAAGAGATCAAAAGTGATACAAAGATAGTCTCAAAAATGATCAAAAGATTGTGAAATAAATCACTAAAAATAGTTTTTATACTAAACTAGTAACTAGGGTTTACAGAAATGAGTAAATGATGCAGAAATCCACTTCTGGGGCCCACTTGGTGTGTGCTTGGGCTGAGCATTGAGCTTTACACGTGTAGAGACTTCTCTTGGAGTTAAACGCCAGGTTGCAGCCTATTTGTGGCGTTTAACTCTAGTTTGTAACCTGTTTCTGGCGTTTAACTCCAGAATAGGGCAGGAAGTTGGCGTTTGAACGCCAGTTTGTGTCATCAAAACTTAGGAAAAGTATGGACTATTATATATTTCTAGAAAACCCTAGATGTCTACTTTCCAATGCAATTGAGAGCGCGCCAATTGGGTTTCTTTAGCTCCAGAAAATCCACTTCGAGTGCAGAGAGGTCAGAATCCAACAGCATCTGCAGTCCTTTTTTAGCCTCTGAATCAGATTTTTGCTCAAGTCCCTCAATTTCAGCCAGAAAATACCTGAAATCATAGAAAAACACACAAACTCATAGTAAAGTCCAGAAATGTGAATTTTGCATAAACACTAATAAAAACATAATAAAAACTAACTAAATTATACTAAAAACTACCTAAAAACAATGCTAAAAAGCGTATAAATTATCCGCTCATCACAACACCAAACTTAAATTGTTGCTTGTCCCCAAGCAACTGAAAATCAAATAGGATAAAAAGAAGAGAATATACTATAAATTCTAAAATATCAATGAAACTTAGCTCCAATTAGATGAGCGAGACTAGTAGCTTTTTGCCTCTGAATAGTTTTGGCATCTCACTTTATCCTTTGAAGTTCAGAATGATTGGCATCTATAGGAACTCAGAATTTAGATAGTGTTTTTGATTCTCCTAGTTTAGTATGTTGATTCTTGAACACAGCTACTTTATGAGTCTTGGCCGTGGCCCTAAGCACTTTGTTTTCCAGTATTACCACCGGATACATAAATGCCACAGACACATAACTAGGTGAACCTTTTCAGATTGTGACTCAGCTTTGCTAGAGTCCCCAATTAGAGGTGTCCAGGGTTCTTAAGCACACTCTTTTTGTTTTGGATCACGACTTTAACCGCTCAGTCTCAAGCTTTTCACTTGACACCTTCACGCCACAAGCACATGGTTAGGGACAGCTTGGTTTAGCCGCTTAAGCCAAGTTTTTATTTCTGTGGGCCCTCCTATCCATTAATGCTCAAAGCCTTGGATCCTTTTTATTTTTCCCTTGCCTTTTGGTTTAAAGGGTTACTGGCTTTTTCTGCTTACTTTTTCTTTTTCTTTTATTTTTCGCCATTTTTTTTCGCCATATTTTTTTCGCAAGCCTTATTTTTCACTGCTTTTTCTTGCTTCAAGAATCAATTTTATGATTTTTTAGATTATCAATAACATTTCTCCTTTTCCATCATTCTTTTAAGAGCCAACAGTTTTAACATTCATAAACAAAAAATTCAAAAGACATATGCTCTGTTCAAGCATTCATTCAGAAAACAAAAAGAATTGTCACCACATCAAAATAATTAAACTAATTTCAAGGATTAATTCGAAATCATGTAATTCTTGTTCTTTTGTGGTTAAAACATTTTTCATTCAAGAAAGGTGATGGATTCATAGGACATTCATAGCTTTAAGGCATAGACACTTAAACACTAATGATCATGTAATAAAGACACAAACATAAATAAACATAAAGCATAGAGAATGAAAACAGAAAAAATAAATAGGCAAGGAGATTAAGAAACGGGTCCACCTTAGTGAGGGTGGCGTCTTCCTCCTCTTGAAGAACCAATGGTGCTCTTGAGCTCCTCTATGTCTCTTCCTTGCCTTTGTTGCTCCTCCCTTATAGCTCTTTGATCTTTTCTAATCTCATGGAGAATGATGGAGTGCTCTTGGTGCTCCATCCTTAATTGTCCCATGTTGGAACTTAATTCTCCTAGGGAGGTGTTAATTTGCTCCCAATAGTTTTGTGGAGGAAAGTACATCCCTTGAGGCATCTCAGGGATTTCATGATGAGGAATTTCCTCATGCTCTTGTTGAGGTCCATGAGTGGGCTCTCTTGTTTGCTCCATCCTCTTTTTAGTGATGGGCTTGTCCTCTTCAATAAGGATGTCTCCCTCTATGACAATCCCAACCGAATTGCAGAGGTGACAAATGAGGTGAGGGAAGGCTAACCTTGCCAAAGTGGATGACTTGTTAGCCACCTTGTAGAGTTCTTGAGGTATAATCTTATGAACTTCCACTTCCTCCCCAATCATGATACTATGGATCATGATAGTCCGGTCTATAGTAACTTCAGATCGGTTGCTAGTGGGAATGATTGAGCGTTGGATGAACTCCAACCATCCTCTAGCCACAGGCTTAAGGTCATGCCCTCTCAATTGAACCGACTTGCCTCTTGAGTCAATTTTTCATTGAGCTCCTTCCACACATATGTCCATGAGGACTTGGTCCAACTTTTGATCAAAGTTGACCCTTCTAGTGTAGGGGCGTGCGTTTTCTTGCATCATTGGCAAGTTGAATGCCAACCTTACATTTTCCAGACTGAAATCTAAGTATTTCCCCCGAACCATTGTAAGCCAATTCTTTGGATTCGGGTTCATACTTTGATCATGGTTCCTAGTGATCCATGCGTTTGCATAGAACTCTTGAACCATTAAGATTCCGATTTGTTAAATAGGATTTGAGAGAACTTCCCATCCTCTTCTTCTGATCTCTTGTCGGATCTCCGGATATTTGCCCTTTTTGAGCTTAAAAGGGACCTCAGGGAAGAGTGTTATGAAAATGTGTGAAGAAGAGAGAAGTGGGGTAGGTGGGGATCCTGTGGGGTCCACAGATCCTGAGGGGTCGAGGACTTATCATCCCTGCTCTATTTAGGCGTGTAAATGCCCTTAGAGTGCAATCCTGGCGTTTAACACCAGACTGCTGCTTGTTTCTGGCGTTAAACGCTAGCTTTTCTCCCTTTCTTGGCGTTTAACACTAACTTGGTACCCTGTTCTGGCGTTAAACGCCAGTCTGGTGCCTGTTTTTGGCGTTTAACGCCAGCTTGATGCTTCTTTCTGGCGTTAAATGCCAGTCTGATGCTTCTTACTGGCGTTTAAATGCCAGTAAGCTTATCCTCCAGGGTGTGCTATTTTTAATGCTATTTTTCATTCTGTTTTTGATTTTTTAGTTGTTTTGGTGGCTTCACATGATCATCAACCTACAAAAAACATAAAATAACAATGGAAAATAAATAGATATAATTAAATAACATTGGGTTGCCTCCTAGTAAGCGTTTCTTTAATGTCAATAGCTTGACAGTGAGCTCTCATGGAGCCTCACAGATAATCAGAGCAGGGTTGGGGCCTCTCAACACCAAACTTAGAGTTTGATTGTGGCTTTCCAACACCAAACTTAGAGTTTGGTTGTGGCCTCCCAACACCAAACTTAGAGTTTGAATGTGGGAGTTTTGTTTGACTCTGTATTGAGAGAAGCTTTTCATGCTTCCTCTCCATGGTTACAGAAGGAGAACCTTGAGTCTTAAATACAAGGTAGTCCTCATTTAACTGAAGGACCAACTCTCCTCTGTCAACATCAATCACAGCTTTTGCTGTGGCTAGGAAGGGTCTGCCAAGGATGATAGATTCATCCATACACTTCCCAGTGTCTATGATTATGAAATCAGCAGGGATGTAGTGGCCTTCAACCTTTACCAAGACATCCTCTACAAGTCCATAAGCCTGTTTCCTTGAATTGTCTGCCATCTCTAGAGAGATTCTTGCAGCTTGTACCTCAAGGATCCCTAGCTTCTCCATCACAGAGAGTGGCATGAGGTTTATACTTGACCCCAGGTCACACAGAGCCTTCTTAAAGGTCATGGTACCTATGGTACAAGGTATGAAGAATTTTTCGGGATTCGATTTCTTCTGAGGTAATGTCTGCCTCATTAATGCATTCAGTTCATTGGTGAACAAGGGGGGTTCATCCTCCCAAGTCTCATTACCAAATAACTTAGCATTCAGCTTCATGATTGCTCCTAGATATTTTGCAACTTGCTCTTCAGTGATGTCTTCATCCTCTTCAGAGGAAGAATATTCATCAGAGCTCATGAATGGCAGAAGAAAGTTCAATGGAATCTCTATGGTCTCTGTATGAGCCTCAGATTCCTTTGGTTCCTCAAAGGGAAACTCCTTTCTATCCAGAGGACGTCCCATGAGGCTTTTCTCACTGGGACTCACGTCCTCCTCACTCTCTCCAGGTTCGGCCATGTTGATCATGATTATGGCCTTGCACTCTCTCTTAGGATTTTCTTCTGTATTTCTTAGGAGAGTACTGGGAGGAGTTTCAGTAATCTTCTTACTCAGCTGACCCACCTGTGCCTCCAAATTTCTAATGGAGGACCTTGTTTCATTCATGAAATTTAGTGTGGTCTTGGATAGATCAGAGACTATGGTTGCAAGGCCAGAATGGCTCTGTTCAGAATTCTCTGTCTGTTGTTGAAAAAATGATGGAAAAGGCTTGCTATTGCTAAACCTATTTCTTCCACCATTATTGTTGAAGCCTTGTTGAGGCTTCTGTTGGTCCTTCCATGAGAAATTTGGATGATTTCTCCATGAAGGATTATAGGTGTTTCCATAGGTTTCTCCCATGTAATTCACCTCTGCCATTGCATGGTTCTCAGGATCATAAGCTTTTTCTTCAGAAGATGCTTCTTTAGTACTGTTGGATGCAGCTTGCAATCCATTCAGACTCTGAGAAATCATATTGACTTGCTAAGTCAATATTTTGTTCTAAGCCAATATGGCATTCAGAGTATCAATCTCAAGAACTCCCTTCTTTTGAGGCGTCCCATTATTCATAGGATTCCTCTCAGAGGTGTACATGAACTGGTATTTGCAACAATTTCAATGAGTTTCTAAGCTTCTGCAGGGGTTTTCAGATGAAGAGATCCTCTTGCAGAATGGTCTAATGACATTTTTGACAACTCAGACAAACCATCATAGAATATACATATGATGCGCCATTCTGGAAGCATGTCAGTAGGACACCTTTTGATCAATTGCTTATATCTTTCCCAAGCTTCATAGAGGGACTCACCTTCCTTCTGTCTGAAGGTTTGGATTTCCACTCTAAGCTTGCTCATCTTTTGAGGTAGAAAGAATTTGGCCAGGAAAGCACTGACCAGCTTTTCCCAAGAGTTCAGGCTTTCCTTAGGTTGTAAATCCAACCATGTTCTAGCTCTGTCTCTTACAGCAAAAGGGAAAAGCATAAGCCTGTAGACCTCGGGATCAACTCCATTGGTCTTGACAGTGTCATAGATTTGTAAGAATTCAGCTAAGAACTGATGAGGATCTTCCAATGGAAGTCCATGAAACTTGCAATTCTGCTGCATCAGAGAAACTAATTGAGGCTTAAGTTCAAAGTTGTTTGCTCCAATGGCAGGAATTGAGATGCTTCTTCCACAGAAGTCAGAAGAAGGTGCAATGAAGTCACCAAGCATCTTCCTTGTATTGTTGGCATTGTTGTTATTTGGTTCGGTCATGTCTCCTTCTTTTTCGAAAATTTCTGTCAGGTCCTCTCCAGAGGGTTGTGCTTTAGCTTCTCTTAGTTTCCTCTTAAGAGTCCTTTCAGGTTCAGGATCAACTTCAATAAGAATGTCTTTGTCCCTGTTCCTGCTCATATGAAAAAGAAGAGAACAGAAAAGAATAGGAATCCTCTATGTCACAGTATAGAGATTCCTTTATGTGAGTAGAAGAAGAGAAGAATAGAAGAAGGAGAAGTGAAAAATTTGAACACAGTGAAGAAGAGGGGTTTCGAATTTTGAGTGGAAGAGGAGTATTAGTAGATAAATAAATAAATAGAAAGAGATGAGAGAGAGAGAATTTCGAATTTTAAAAAGAATAAAAGGAAAATATTTTTTTATTTTAATTATTAGTTAGAATTCGAAAATTAAAAAGAGAAATAAAATTAAAATTAAAATTTGAAACAATTAGTTAATTAAAAAGAATTTTGAAAAGTGGGTAGGAGTTTTCGAAAATTAGAGAGAGAAAATTAGTTAGGTGGTTTTGAAAAAAATATGATTGAAATAGAAAACTTTTAAAATCAAACCAAAAAGTCTAGTTAATTGAAAAAGATTTGAAAATCAAATTTGAAAGGATAAGAAGTTAGAAAAGATTTTGAAAATTGATTTTTTGAAAAAGATATGATTGAAAATTATTTTGAAAAAGATTTGAAAAGGAAATTAAAAAGATTTGATTTTTGAAATTAAAGTTGATTACTTGACTAACAAGAAACTAAAAAGATATGATTCTAGTGTTTAAAGATTGAACCTTTCTTAATAGGCAAGTAACAACTTAGAAATTTTTGAATCAAAATATTATATGTTAGTGAGATTTTCGAAAATATGAAGTAAGAATAAGAAAAAGATTTTGAAAATCAATAAAAAAAATTTCAAAAAATATGTAAAAAATAAATGAAAAAGATTTGATTTTTGAAAAAGATTTGAAAAGATAGAATTTTGAAATTGAAATTGACGAGTAAAATAAGGAAAGATATATTTTTTATTTTTGGATTTTTAGTAAAGAGAGAGAAAAATACCAAATTGAAACAAAACATAAAAATTATGAATCAAAACAACTAATGCATGCAAGAACACTTTGAATGTCAAGATGAACACCAAGAACACTTTGAATGTCAAGATGAACACCAAAACTTATTTTTGAAAATTTTTAAGAAAAGAAAAATATGCAAGACACTAAACTTAGAAATTTTCAAACTTTAGACATTAACAAATTGAAAATGCATATGAAAAACAAGAAAAGACACAAAACATAAAAATGCAAAGATCAAACAAAGAAGATCATCAAGAACAACTTGAAGATCATGAAGAACACCATGCCTGAGTTTTCGAAAATTTTCAGGAAATTAAAAGGATGCAATTGACACCAAACTTACAATTTGGCACTAGACTCAAACAAGAAACACAAAATTATTTTTTGGTTTTATGATTTTATTAACTTTTTTTGTATTTTTCGAAAATTATTTGGAAAAAGAAAAATAAGGATTTCAAAATTTTTAATGAGAATTCCAGGAATCATGCAATGTTAGTCTAAAGCTCCAGTCCAGGAATTAGACATGGCTTACTAGCCAGCGAAGCTTTCAGTGAAAGCTCCGGTACAAAACACTAGACATGCCCAATGGCCAGCCAAGCTTTAGCAGATCATTACATACAACAGCTAATTTGCTGAGAAAGACAAAGAAACCCTTCTAAGGATAGTTGAAACCTCGGTCCAAAAGATTAGACATGGCTTAACAGCCAGCCAGGATTCAACATATATCATGAAACTCTAGAATTCATTCTTAAAAGTTCTGAAGAACATAGAATAATTTATTTTTTTGAAAATTTTTTTTCAAAATTAAAAATAATAAAAACAAAAAGCTTAAAATTAAAATAAAATTACCTAATCTGAGCAACAAGATGAACCGTCAGTTGTCCAAACTCGAACAATCCCCGGCAACAGCGCCAAAAACATGGTGCACGAAATTGTGATCTCTAAAACGGCACCAAAAACTTGGTACGCACGTTCATAATCTCAATTCTTTTTCACAACTCCGCACAACTAACTAGCAAGTGCACTGGGTCGTCCAAGTAATAATCCTTACGTGAGTAAGGGTTGATCCCACGGAGATTGTCGGCTTGAAGCAAGATATGGTCATCCTTGTAAATCTCAGTCAGGCAGATTCAAATGGTTATGAGATTTTGATAATTAAAATATAATTAAAATATAAAATAAGATAGAAATACATATGTAATTCACTGGTGAGAATTTCAGATAAGCGTATGGAGATGCTTTGCTCCTTCTGAATCTCTGCTTTCCTACTGCCTTCATTCAATCATTCATACTCCTTTACATGGCAAGCTTTATATTGGGGGATCACCGTTGTCAATGGCTACCGTCCGTCCTCTCAGTGAAAATGGTCCAAATGCGCTGTCACTACACGGCTAATCATCTGTCGGTTCTCGATCATGTTGGAATAGGATCTATTGATCCTTTTGCGTCTGTCACTACGCCCAACACTCGCGAGTTTGAAGCTCATCACAGTCATCCCTTCCCAGATCCTACTCGGAATACCACAGACAAGGTTTAGACTTTTCGGATCTCAGGAATGGCCGCCAATAATTCTAGCCTATACCACGAAGACTCTGATCGTGAACCAAGAGGCTAAGAGATACACACTCAAGCTATTGCAGATAGAACGGAAGTAGTTGTCAGGCACGCGTTCATAGGTGAGAATGATGATGAGTGTCACGGATCATCACATTCATCAGGTTGAAGTGCGAGTGAATATCTTGGAATAAGAATAAGCTTGAATTGAATAGAAAAACAATAGTAATTTGCATTAATTCATGAAGAATAGCAGAGCTCCACACTTAATCTATAGGGTGTAGAAACTCCGCCGTTGAAAATACATAAGTGATGAAGGTCCAGGCATGGCCGAATGGCCAACTGATAAACCCCGATTTTATGGTTTATCTTGTGCTTATTTTGGGGGATTTTATCAATATTTCTCATACTTATTCGCAAAAAATGCATGGTTTTGTGTTCACTTCCCAATATTGCTCCATGATGGAAAATATTCTTATTTTGCCTTAAAATTGCCATATTTTAATCCTCTTATATTGCTATTCAATTCCGTGATATATTTGTTGAGTAATTTAAGAAATTATAGGGTAGGAATGACTTAGAAGAGAGGGAGAAAGCATGTACAAAAAAGGAGGAACATGAAGAATTGAAATCTTGGGAAAAGCAGCATCGGCGCGCCTGCAAACTCCACGCACACGCGTGGATGGGATTGGCTGGAAGCGGCGTGCAAGGATGGATACATCCGCGCGGATCAGAAGATTCCTATCGACGCGCACGCGCACTTGGCGCGCACGCGTGGATCGCAAAAGCAATCGGCGCGCACGCACGCATGGCGCGCACGCGTGGGAAGCTGCATGGTGCGCAGAAATTGTGATTACACTTTGATTATGTAAAATTCATTGTTCTTTCTTTCCCTGGTGATGGCGCCAAAAACATGATGCCAATACCATGGTTCACAACTTCGCACAACTAACCAGCAAGTGCACTGGGTCGTCCAAGTAATACCTTACGTGAGTAAGGGTCGAATCCCACGGAGATTGTTGGTATGAAGCAAGCTATGGTCACCTTGCAAATCTCAGTCAGGTAGGGTTAAATGTGATTGGATTAGATAATTAAAAGATAAATAATAAAGGATAGAAATACTTATGTAATTCATTGGTGAGAATTTCAGATAAGCGAATAGAGATGATTTTCGTTCCTCTGAACCTTTGCTTTCCTGCTGCCTTCATCCAATCAGTTTTACTCCTTTCCATGGCTGGCTTTATGT
>NC_029794.2:102412796-102415121 GCF_000816755.2 Arachis ipaensis
AGGTGTTGATTTGCTCCCAATAGTTCTATGGAGGAAACTGTATCCCCTGAGGTATCTCAGGGATCTCTTGATGATGAGCTTCTTCATGTGCCTGTTGAGATCCATGAATGTGCTCTCTTGTTTGCTCCATCCTTTCTTAGTGATGGGCTTGTGAGATGAATCTTTCCGTCTCCCATGGCTCAGAGGTGGAAGCAATTGCCTTCCCTTTCCTCTTTGAGGTTTCTCTGGCCTTAGGTGCCATTAATGGTTATGGAAAAACAAAAAGCTTATGCTTTTACCACACCAAACTTAGAATGTTGCTTGCCCTCGAGCAAAATAAGAAAGAATAGAAGAAGAAGAAGAAGAAGATATGGAGGAGATGGAGGGATGTGTGTATGGATGTGAGTGGTGAATGGAAAACAGAAGGGATGATCATGAATGGAGAGAGAGGGTGAGGTGGGTGGGGATCCTGTGAGGTCCACAGATCCTGAGATGATCCTGTGGTGTCCACAGATCTTGAGGTGATCCTGTGGTGTCCACAGATCCGGAGGTGTCAAGGATTTACATCCCTGCACCAAATTAGGCATGTAAAATGCCCTTGCACACAACTCTGGGCGTTCAGCGCCAGGTTGGTACCCATTTTGGGCGTTCAACACCCATTTGTTGGCCATTTCTGGCGTTGAACGCCAGAACCATGCTTGTTCTGGGCATTCAGCGCCCAGACACTGCCCATTTTGGGCGTTCAGCGCCAGAACCATGCTCTGTTCTGGCGTTGAACGCCAGGCAGGTGCTTCCTCCAGGGTGTGATTTTTCTTCTACTGTTTTTGATTCTGTTTTCAATTTTTCTCTTTATTTTGTGACTCCACATGATCATGAACCTATAAAGACATATAACTAAGAAAAATATAGTTAGATACATAAAAATTGGGTTGCCTCCCAACAAGCGCTTCTTTAATGTCAATAGCTTGACAGTGGGCTCTCATCGAGCCTCACAGATGTTCAGAGCATTGTTGAGACTCTCCAACACCAAACTTAAGAGTTTGGATATGGGAGTTCAACACCAAACTTAGAGTTTGGTTGTGGCCTCCCAACACCAAACTTAGAGTTTGACTGTGGGGGCTTTGGTTGACTCTGCTTTGAGAGAAGCTTTTTCTGCTTCCTCTCCATGGATGCAGAGAGAGATCCTTGAGTTGTAAATACAAGGTTGTCCTTATTTAATTGAAGGATCAATTCTCCTCTGTCCACATCAATCACAGCTCTTGCTGTGGCTAGAAAAGGCCTTCCTAGGATGATGGATTCATCCTCTTCCTTTCCAGTATCCAAGACTATGAAATCAGTAGGGATGTAAAGGCCTTCAACCTTTACTAACACGTCCTCTACTTGTCCATAAGCCTGTTTTCTTGAATTATCTGCCATCTCTAATGAGATTCTAGCAGCTTGTACCCCATAGATTCCCAGTTTCTCTATTACAGAGAGGGGTATGAGGTTTATTCCTGAACCAAGGTCACACAGAGCCTTAAAGATCATGGTGCCTATGGTGCAAGGTATTATGAACTTTCCAGGATCCTGTCTCTTCTGAGGCAATGTCAGTTGATCCAGATCACTTAGTTCATTGGTGAACAAGGGAGGTTCATCTTCCTAAGTCTCAATACCAAATAATTTGGCATTCAGCTTCATGATTGCACCAAGAAACTTGGCAGTTTCCTCTTCAGTAACATCCTCATTCTCTTCAGAAGAGGAATACTCATCAGAGCTCATGAAGGGCATAAGGAGGTTCAATGGAATCTCTATGGTCTCTAGATGAGCCTCAGAGTCCTTTGGTTCCTCAGAGGGAAGCTCCTTATTGACCACTGGACGTCCCAGGAGGTCTTCCTCCTTGGGATTCACGTCCTCTCCTTCCCTTACAGGTTCGGCGATGGTGCTTATGTCAATGGCCTTACACTCTCCTTTTGGATTCTCTTCTGTATTGCTTGGGAGAGTACTAGGAGGGATTTCAGTGATCCTTTTACTCAGCTGGCCCACTTGTGCTTCTAAATTTCTAATGGAAGACCTTGTTTTATTCATGAAACTTACAGTGACCTTAGATAGATCAGAGACTAAGTTTGCTAAATTAGAAGTATTTTGTTCAGAGTTCTCTGTCTGTTGCTGAGTGGATGATGGAAAAGGTTTACTATTGTGAAACCTGTTTCTTCCACCATTTTTAAAGCCTTGTTGAGGCCTTTGATCCTTCCATGAGAGATTTGGATGATTTCTCCATGATGGATTATAGGTGTTTCCATAAGGTTCACCTAAGTAATTCACCTCTGCTATTGCAGGGTTTTCAGGATTATAAGCTTCTTCTGCATT
>NC_029794.2:102415179-102424600 GCF_000816755.2 Arachis ipaensis
AGGATCTACTCCATTAGTCTTAACAGTATCACATATCTGCAAGAATTCAGTTAAGAACTGAAAAGGATCTTCAGATGGAAGTTCATGAAACTTGCAGTTCTGCTACATCAGAGAAACTAATTAAGGTTTCAGCTCAAAGTTGTTTGCTCCAATGGCAGGAATGGAGATGCTTCTTCCATGTAACTTGGAATTAGGTGCAGTAAAGTCACCAAGCATCCTCCTTGCATTATTATTATTTTCGGCTGCCATCTCCTCTTTCTGTTCGAAAATTTCTGAAAGGTTATCTCTGGATTGTTGTATTTTAGCTTCTCTTAGTTTCCTCTTCAGAGTCCTTTCAGGTTCTGGATCTGCTTCAACAAGAATGTTCTTGTCCTTGCTCCTGCTCATATGAAAAAGAGAGAACAGAAAAATAATAATAATAGGGGCCCTTTTTACCACAATATAGAGGTCCCAGTGTGAGTAGAAGAAAAGAAGAAGAAGGAATTCGAACACAGATGGAAGAAGGGGTTCGAATTTGGGTGGGATGAAGTGTTAGTAGATGAATAAATAAATAGAAGGAGATGAGAGAGAGAAGGAGAATTTTCAAAAATAATTTTTTGAAGAAGAGTTAGTGATTTTTGAAAATAGTTTTTGAAAAAGGTTAGTAATTTTCGAAAATAAAAATCAAAAATTAAAATAATTACTTAATTAAAAAGAGATTTTGAAAAAGGGGGAAGATATTTTCGAAAATGAGAGAGAGAGAGAGTTAGTTAGGTGGTTTTGAAAAAGATAAGAAACAAACAAAAAGTTAGTTAGTTAGTTGAAACAAATTTTGAAAAGATAAGAAGTTAGGAAGTTAGAGAAGATATTTTGAAATCAATTTTTTTTTAAAAAAATAAGATAGGAAGATATTTTTGAAAATATATGATTGAAATTAGTTTTGAAAAAGATTTGATTTTTAAAATCACAATTAATGACTTGATTCACAAGAAATCACAAGATATGATTCTAGAACTCAAAGTTTGAATCTTTCTTAACAAGCAAGTAACAAACTTGAAATTTTTGAATCAAAACATTAATTGGTGATGTTATTTTCGAAAATATGATGTAAAATTAGGAAAAAGATTTTTTTAAAAAATATTTTTGAAATTTTCAAAAATAACTAAGAAAAATGAAAAAGATTTGATTTTTGAAAAAGATTTTGAAAAAGATAAGATTTTTAAATTGAAAATTTGATTTGACTCATAAAAAAAACTTGATTTTAAAAATTTTTGAAAAAGTCAAATCTAATTTTCGAATTTATGAGAGAGAAAAAGGGAAAGATATTTTTTTGATTTTTGAATTTTTATGATGAGAGAAAAACAAGAAAAATGATGCAATGCATGAGAATTTTAGATCAAAACATGTGATGCATGCAAGAATGCTATGAATGTCAAGATGAACACCAAGAACACTATGAAGATCATGATGAACACCAAGAACATATTTTTGAAAAATTTTTAATGCAAAGAAAACATGCAAGACACCAAACTTAGAATTCTTTAATGCTTAGGCACTGAGAATTCAAGAATGCATATGAAAAACAAGAAAAGACACAAAACATGCAAATGCAAAGATCAAGCAAGAAGACTTACCAAGAAAAACTTGAAGATCATGAAGAACACTATGAATGCATGAAAATTTTTGAAAAATGCAAGATACACATGCAATTGACACCAAACTTATAACATGACTCAAGACTCAAACAAGAAACACAAAAAATATTTTTGATTTTTATGATTTTCTAATTTTTTTGGATTTTTCGAAAAAATTAATTGAAAAAGAAAAATAAGGATTCCAAAATTTTTAATATGAATTCCAGGAATCTTGCCATATTAGTCTAAAGCTTCAGTCCAGGAATTAGACATGGCTCACTAGCCAGCCAAGCTTTCAAAGAAAGCTCCAGTCCAAAACACTAGACATGGCCAATGGCCAGCCAAGCTTCAGCATGTAAATCAGGAACAGCAGCAGGTGGATTAGCAACAACTAGCTTGCTCTTGATAACAAATTGCAAGCCTCAGTCCAAATAAATTTAGACATGGCTTTACAGCCAGCTAGGCTTCACATGCTTCATGAGACACTAGAATTCATTCTTAAAAATTTTGAATAAAATTTTTGAAAACATTTTTATTTTTTATTATTATTTTTTTTTCGAAAACAGATGAGAAAATTTTTGAAAGATTTTTTTTTGAAAATTTTTTTGAAAAGAAAACAAAAAGAAAATTACCTAATCTGAGAAACAAGATGAACCGTCAGTTGTTCAAACTCGAACAATCCCCGGCAACGGCGCCAAAAACTTGGTGCGCAGAAATTGTGATTACACTTTGATTATGTAAAATTCATTGCTCTTTCTTTCCCTGGTGATGGCGCCAAAAACATGATGCCAATACCATGGTTAACAACTTCGCACAACTAACCAGCAAGTGCACTGGGTCGTCCAAGTAATACCTTACTTGAGTAAGGGTCGAATCCCACGGAGATTGTTGGTATGAAGCAAGCTATGGTCACCTTTGTAGAACGGAAGTGGTTGTCAGGCACGCGTTCATAGGGAATGATGATGATTGTCACGATCATCACATTCAGGTTGAAGTGCGAATGAATATCTTAGAAGCGAAATAAGATGAATTGAATAGAAAACAGTAGTACTTTGCATTAATCTTTGAGGAACAGCAGAGCTCCTCACCTTAATCTATGGAGTGTAGAAACTCTACCGTTGAAAATACATAAGTGAAAGGTCCAGGCATGGCCGAGAGGCCAGCCCCCAAAACGTGATCACAGGATCAAAATACACTCCAGGATCCCGGATGTCTAATACAATAGTAAAAGGTCCTATTTATAATAAACTAGCTACTAGGGTTTACAGAAGTAAATAATTGATGCATAAATCCACTTCCGGGGCACACTTGGTGTGTGCTTGGGCTGAGCTTTAACTTTCCACATGCAGAGGCCATTTGTGGAGTTGAACGCCAGGTTTTGATCCATTTCTGGCGTTCAACTCTGGTTTTTGATCCCTTTCTGGCGCTGAACTCCAGAATTGGGCAGAGAGCTGGCGTTGAACACCAGTTTGCGTCATCTATTCTTGGCCAAAGTATGGACTATTATATATTGCTGGAAAGACCTGGATGTCTACTTTCCAACGCAATTGGAAGCGCGCCATTTTGAGTTCTGTCGCTCCAGAAAATCCACTTTGAGTGAAGGGAGGTCAGAATCCAACAGCATCAGCAGTCCTTCTTCAACCTCTGAATCTGATTTTTGCTCAAGTCCCTCAATTTCAGCCAGAAAATACCTGAAATCATAGAAAAACACACAAACTCATAGTAAAGTCCAGAAATGTGAATTTAACATAAAAACTAATGAAAACATCCCTAAAAGTAGCTAGATTTTACTAAAAACATACTAAAAACAATACCAAAAAGCGTATAAATTATCCGCTCATCACTGCACGTGACCTCATTAAAGGAAATCGTGCCTGGTGATTTCTGAGGCTCATCAGGCCCAATTTCAAGCTGTTTCTGCATGGAAAAGACCCAAGGATGCTAGGGAGAAAGGGGGGATCAATCATTTTACACTAAGACATAATTTTAGCTAGTTTTTGGTTCTTTGTTGATTCTAGAGAGAGAAACCCTTGTTCCTCTCTAGATCTAGTCTTAATTTGATCTTCCGTTGTTGGATTGTGAATTGGATCTTGTTAATTACTAGTTTTAATTGTTCAATTTAAATTCCTTGTTACAATTTTGCTTATATCTTGTGATAGTTTATGAATTCTTGTCAATTGTCATTTTATACCCATTTCATGAATGTTGTGAATCTTGACTTGTTGATGTTGCACTGATGATTTCTATGTTTAATCTTGTTGTTTGGATGATTGTAAGTTGATAATTGTTAGTGGGTACTTGTAGATTTCAATTTAATTGCTATTTTGGACATGTCTTTTGTTAATGCTTACTAAGTGTTTGATGAATTATTTACTTTGATTATGGAGTAGTCTTTTTCACTCTTGGCCTAGGTCAAGGGAATTGGGTAAACTTGAGTCATTGGGTCTAATGGATTTGATGATTTGGGAGCCCTTGGTGGTCAATTTGATACTCATTGATGCCAACCCACTACTAATCTAATTAGTAGGTAAGTTGGGACTTATGGGTTGATGTGATCAAAGCCATTTGACGTACTTCAAGTCTAGGAGTAGATATCACGTACTTCAGACTTTGAGGGTAGACTTAATGAGCTTGGTTCCTCATAATTGTCAAGATATGGTTGTTAGACAAGGATGGTGACCCCAATTCCCATGTCTAGCCAAGAGTTGCTTTTATTATTCATATTTGAAAACCAATTTTCTCAATTCTTTGCTTTAGTTATAGTTACTTGCTTGGTTTATAATAGAATTAAGTGGAATGTTGCTTGTTCATTGGAATTGCTCATGTTTTGCTTAGTTAATTGAATTAGCTTGTTGCAATTTAAGATTACTTGCTTGTTAAGATTCCCATTTATTTTCATGCTCATAACTCACAACCCTGGATTTCTAACCAATGTTGAAGCACATGTTTGCCCATTCCTTGTGAGACGACCCGAGGTTTGAATACTTCGGTTATTTCTATTGGGGTTGAACTTGTGACAACCAAATCCCTCTTTTAAATTTGACCCCCGAGGATTGTTGTTGGTAGAGCTATACTTGCAACGCGGTTTTATTGGAGAAAAATCTTTACCAATACACCCTTGGGAGCCCGTCAAATTTTTGGCGCCGTTGCCGGGGAATAGTTGCAACATATGCCTTGATATTGGTTATGTAAATATATGAATATTGTAGATATTTTACCTCTTTCAATACTTAGCTATAGTTTAGATTTCTTTTACATTTGTGCTATGACTTTCAAGTTTGATGACTCGGTCTCAACCGAATTCTAGCTTAGCCAATTTTGATCCCGAGATCGAAAGAACTTTGTTACACACTCGGCAAGCTAGACGGCAGTTGGACTATACGCCTAGTACTTCGGCCTCTCTTGAGGAAAATACCGAATCACTAGATGTCACCGAGAGTGACTTGGAGTCCACTACTTCCTATTCTTCTGTTGACACTACTAATACATCTTTGCATCCTACAGGTGAGCCACACATGGCGGAGCCACGCCGGATCACTTTACATGAGCAAGGAGCTCCAGATATCATACTTCAACCGTTGCAAGCAAGGTATCCTAACCTTGATCAAAACTTTGAGTTGAAGAGTAGCTTGATAAATCTACTTCCTAAGTATCATGGGTTGCCGGGTCAAGACCCCATCCGACATTTGAAGGATTTTCAAGTTGCTTGTTCTACGGCTCGAAGGCATGGAGCTGATGAGGTAGCTATCATGGTTTTTGCCTTCCCTTTCTCTCTTGAAGCGCAAGCAAAAACATGGTTCTACTCGCTACCGGATGAGATTGTGACTAATTGGGATTTCTTGAGAAGAGAGTTTCTTGATAAGTTCTTCCCATCGGAGAAGACCGACTACATCCGAAAAGAGATTTCGGGTATAATGCAAAGAGACCAAGAGAGTTTGTACGAGTATTGGTCTCGATTCAAGAGGTTATTGGAGTCATGTCCACACCACGGAATGACCACTCACTTGCTCATTAGCTACTTTACCGGAGGTCTTTGTGCGGAAGATAGAAGATTGCTCACCGCTTCTAGTGGCGGTTCCCTTTCGAAAAACAAGACGGAGGGAGAAGCTTGGAATTTGATAAAAGATGTTGCTGAAGCTACACAACACATAAGGGTGAGAAGTAATCCTCTCAAGGGTGTGGTAGAACCATCCCCCTCTAAAGCAAGTCTAACCAAAGCACTTGGGGACATGACCACCATCCTTACACAAATCCAAAGGGATCAAAAGGAATACTACTCCATCCAAGCCGTCCAAGCCCCACCTCCGGTTGCTCAACTTGAAGGCCCTCCTAGAATTTGTGGTTTGTGCTCTAGCACCACACATTACACCGACCAATGCCATCAAATTCAAGAGGAACATGCTCTTGTGGTGGCCAATGTGAATTACAACAACCGTCCACCCTACCCTTCTCAAGGTCAAAACAACTACCATCAAGGTGGCAATCAACATCAAGGGTGGAGAGATAATGCACAAGGAAGCAATCAAAACCAAAGGTGGAACAACTCTTCTTCTCATCACAACAACAACCAATCTTCATCCCAATACCACCACAACAACACCAACTACCAAGCCAACCAAGGCCACTCCAACCAAAACCAAAACAACTACACCAAATACCAAGCACCACACCATAGACAACAAAATCAAAACCAAACTCCTCCATCTTCCAACAATCAAGTTGATGAGCTTAGAGCCGCTATGGAAAAACGAGATGAGAGCAACAAGGCTCAATTCGAGGCCTTGAATACTCAATTGGCCAACCTCACCAACATGCTTTCAAAGATGAACATGTCAAGCCAATCACCAACCCCCAATAACAACACCAATCAACCCTCAAGTTCCTCTAACCTTCCATCCCAACCCCAACCAAACCCAAGAGGCGGTCTCAATGCCATCACTCTACGGTCGGGGACTACATTAGAGAAGATACCTCTAAGGGTCATGGGAGAAATTCATGAGGAAGAGGTTGTTGTTGAAGCTCCACATGAAGAAGAGGTGGTAGACAAAAGGCATGAGGAAGAAGGAGTAAACCTCAAGGAACCCAAGAGGAAAGCTATAGTGGATGAGTCAATTCCTATTCCATTTCCTTCCATGGTGAAGAAGGCGAAGAAGACACCGGAGTTTGATTTGAACATGCTTCAAATGTTCAAAAAGGTTGAGGTAACCATACCACTCCTTGATGCTATTCAAAAAATTCCAAAGTATGCAAAATTTTTGAAAGACTTGTGTACACACAAGGATAGGATAGGAGAATTGGAGACATTATCCTTGGGTAGTTCAATTTCTTCCTTGATGGAACCTATTCCAAGAAAATGTGGTGACCCTGGACCGTGCTTAGTGTCTTGTTGTATTGGTGGATACACTTTTCATGATTGTATGTGTGACTTGGGAGCTTGTGTAAGCATCATGCCACTTTCTATCTATGTGCGGTTGAATTTAGCTCCATTAAAGAAGTCGGTGGCGAGGTTTGCCTTAGCCGATAAAAGTGTGATCACAGTGATGGGGATAGCGGAAGATGTATTCGTGGTAATTAAGGATTTGGTTTTTTCGGTTGACTTTTACATCCTTGAAATGCCTCCAACAGAAAATAGAAGCTCCTCCTCCGTTCTACTTGGTAGGCCCTTCCTCAAAACCTCCAAATTCAAGTTAGATGCCTTCACCGGTATATATTCCTTTGGAGTTGGAGATAAGACTATCAAGTTCAATTTAGAGGAAGCTATGAAACATCCTCCCGAAAAACATTTCGTGCTCCGATGTGATGTGATTGATGAAGTGGTAGCGAAAGTGCAAGAAGAAGACCATGACAAGTTGTGCTACCCCATTGTTGAGGAGGCAGATGACCAAGAAGATGAACATGAAGAAGTTGTTGAGAATGAATCCCATGAGATTGATGAAAAGGAACCTCAACTTGAGATAAAAAGTGAATTGAAGCCCCTTCCATCTCATTTGAAGTATGCTTTCTTAGAGGATAACCAAAGGTTTCCGGTCATTATTGCTAGTGAGCTCTCAAGTGAAGAAGAGGGAAAGCTCCTAGATGTTCTAAGAAAGTACAAGAAAGCAATAGGATGGAGCCTAGCGGATATTGTGGGAATTGACCCCCGCAAGTGCATGCATAGGATATTTCTCCAAGATGGAGCTAAGCCGGTTAGGCAACCACAAAGGAGGCTCAACCCAACCATCATCGATGTAGTGAAGAAAGAGGTCACCCGATTACTGGATGCGGATATCATATACCCAATTTTCGACAGTGAGTGGATGAGCCTGGTTCAAGTTGTCCCCAAGAAGTCGGACATCACAACGGTCAAGAAGGACGACGGTGAAATGGTCACTAAAAGAGTACAAAATGCGTGGCGAGTATGTATTGACTACAGAAGATTGAACGCCGCCACACGGAAGGACCATTACCCCTTACCCTTCATCGATCAGATGCTAGACCGCTTGGCAGGTAAATCTCACAACTGCTTTCTTGATGGATTTACTGGCTACTTCCAGATACATATTGCTCCTGAAGATCAGGAGAAGACCACGTTTACTTATCCGTTTGGCACCTTTGCCTATAAAACGATGCCATTTGGACTATGTAACGCACCTGCTACTTTTCAGCGGTGCATGACGAGTGTCGATCTAATGGAGAATTATCTGGAGGTCTTCATGGACGACTTCAGCGTTTATGGTACTTCATTTGATTTTTGTTTAGAGAGCTTGGCCAAGGTCCTAACTAGATGTGTTGACACCAACCTTGTCTTAAATTTTGAAAAATGTCACTTCATGGTACGACAAGGTGATTTCTGCTCAAGTCCCTCAATTTCAGCCAGAAAATACCTGAAATCACAGAAAAACACACAAACTCATAGTAAAGTCCAGAAATGTGAATTTAACACAAAATCTATTAAAAACATCCCTAAAAGTGACTAGATTCTACTAAAAATATACTAAAAACAATGCCAAAAAGCGTATAAATTATCCGCTCATCACAACACCAAACTTAAATTGTTGCTTGTCCCCAAGCAACTGAAAATCAAAATAGGATAAAAATAATAGAATATACTATAAATTCTAAACTATCAATAAAACATAGCTGCAATCATATGAGCGGGACTTATAGCTTTTTGCCTCTTGAATAGTTTTGGCATCTCACTTTTATCCATTGAAGTTTAGAATGATTGGCATCTATAGGAACTTCAGATTTCGAATAGTGTTATTGACTCTCCTAGTTCAGTATGATGATTTTTGAACACAGCTTCTTTATGAGTCTTGGCCGTGGCCCTAAGCACTTTGTTTTCCAGTATTACCACCGGATACATAAATGCCACAGACACATAATTGGGTGAACCTTTTCAGATTGTGACTCAGCTTTGCTAAAGTCCCCAATTAGAGGTGTCCAGGGTTCTTAAGCACACTCTTTTTTTGCTTTGGACCTTGACTTTAACCGCTCAGTCTCAAGTTTTCAC
This sequence comes from Arachis ipaensis, assembly GCF_000816755.2. Taxonomy (NCBI): domain Eukaryota; kingdom Viridiplantae; phylum Streptophyta; class Magnoliopsida; order Fabales; family Fabaceae; genus Arachis; species Arachis ipaensis. Next base: position 102,424,285 of record NC_029794.2, read on the forward strand.
TTGACACCTACACGCCACAAGCACATGGTTAGGGACAGCTTGGTTTAGCCGCTTAGACCAGGATTTTATTCCTTTAGGTCCTCCTATCCACTGATTCTCAAAGCCTTGGGATCCTTTTTATTTGCCCTTGCCTTTTGGTTTTAAGGGTTATTGGCTTTTTACTCTTGCCTCTTGGTTTTAAGAGCTTTTGGCTTTTTCTGCTTGCTTTTTCTTTTTCTTTCTATTTTTTTTTTGCCTAAATTTTTTCCTGCAAGCTTTGTTCTTTGCTGCTTTTTCTTACTTCAAGAATCATTTTTATGATTTTTCAGATCATCAA
>NC_029794.2:102424845-102485399 GCF_000816755.2 Arachis ipaensis
ATTAATGACTTGATTCATAAGAAATCACAAGATATGATTCTAGAACTTAAAGTTTGAATCTTTCTTAACAAGCAAGTAACAAACTTCAAATTTTTGAATCAAAACATTAATTGATTATATTATTTTCGAAAATTTGATATAAAAATAAGAAAAAGATTTTTGAAAAATATTTTTTTTTCGAAAATAACTAAGAATTTTGAAAAAGATTTGATTTTTGAAAAAGATTTTGAAAAAGATAAGATTTTCAAATTGAAAATTTGATTTGACTCATAAGGAACAACTTTGATTTTTAAAATTTTTTGAAAAAGTCAACTCAATTTTCGAATTTGATGAGAGAAAAAGTGAAAGATATTTTTTTTTTGAATTTTTATGATGAGAGAGAAAAACAAGAAAAATGATGCAATGCATGAAATTTTTAGATCAAAACAATGAATGCATGCAAGAATGCTATGAATGTCAAGATGAACACCAAGAACACTATGAATGTCATGATGAACATCAAGAACATATTTTTGAAAAATTTTTAATGCAAAGAAAACATGCAAGACACCAAACTTAGAATTCTTTAATGCTTAGACACTAAGAATTCAAGAATGCATATGATAAACATGAAAAGACACAAAACAAAAAATCATCAAGATCAAACAAGAAGACTTACCAAGAACAACTTGAAGATCATGAAGAACACTATGAATGCATGACATTTTCGAAAAAATGCAAGATGCATATGCAAGTGACACCAAACTTATGATATGACTCAAGACTCAAACAAGAAACATGAAATATTTTTGATTTTTATGATTTTCTAATTTTTTTGTATTTTCTTTTAATTTTTTTTTCGAAAATTATTGTGAAAATTAAAAAAATAAGGATTCCAAAATTTTTTATATGAATTCTAGGAATCTTGCCATGTTAGTCTTAAAGCTCCAATCAAAGGGTCAGGCATGGCTTAATAGCCAGCCAAGCTTCAACATATAATTACATGGACTGGAGTGATTAGTTGAATACCAATCCCAAAGCAGTTTGGGTATGGCTTTACAGCCAGATAGGATTCAACATGTTTCATGAAACACTAGAATTCATTCTTAAAAATCCTGAAGAAAAATATATTTTTTTGAAAACATTTTTTTTTTCGAAAACAAAGGAGAAAATTTTGAAATATTTTTGAAAACAAAACAAAAAGAAAATTACCTAATCTGAGCAACAAGATGAACCGTCAGTTGTCCAAACTCGAACAATCCCCGGCAACGGCGCCAAAAACTTGGTGCTGTTGCCGAATCAAAAGGGAATCGTCCCTCAATTTCAGCCAGAAAATACCTGAAATCACAGAAAAATACACAAACTCATAGTAAAGTCCAAAAATGTGAATTTAACACAAAATCTATTAAAAACATCCCTAAAAGTGACTAGATTCTACTAAAAATATACTAAAAACAATGCCAAAAAGCGTATAAATTATCCGCTCATCATTGGCCAAGGTCCTAGCTAGATGTGTTAACACTAACCTTGTCTTAAATTTTGAAAAATGTCACTTTATGGTACAACAAGGTATAGTGTTAGGACATGTAGTATCTCATGAAGGCATTTCTGTAGACCCGACCAAGGTCGATGTTATCACCACTTTGCCTTACCCCTCATCCGTGAGGGAGGTCCGCTCGTTTTTGGGACATGCAGGATTTTATAGGCGCTTTATGAAGGACTTCAGCAAGATTGCTTTGCCATTGTCGCGCCTACTCCAAAAAGATGTGGATTTTGAGTTTGATGGTGGATGTGTAAAGGCTTTTGAAGAGCTAAGGAGAGTTCTTACCACGGCACCGATTGTGCGAGGCCCCAACTGGACATTGCCATTTGAGATAATGTGCGATGTGTCAAACTATGCTGTGGGTGCTGCGCTTGCACAGCGCGATGGTAAACTCCCTTATGTCATTGCTTACTCTTCTAAGACACTAGATGCGGCACAATCCAACTATACCACTACTGAAAAAGAACTCCTAGCTATTGTTCATGCTTTAGATAAATTCAAATCTTATTTGCTAGGTTCAAAGATAGTGGTATACACGGATCATGCAGCTTTAAAGTACTTATTGACAAAGAATGAGTCAAAGCCTAGACTCATACGTTGGATCTTGCTTTTGCAAGAATTCGACATTGAGATTAGGGACTGGAGTGGATCTCAAAACCTGGTTGCGGATCATTTAAGCCGCATTGAGAATTTAAAAATTGATCCATTTCCGATCAATGACTCATTCCCATTGGATAGTTTGCATGCTGTATCGGATAGCTTTCCTTGGTTTGCCCCAATGGCGAACTACTTGGTTGCAAGAATCTTCCCTCCCAACTTTTCAAAAAATCAAAGGGACAAGTTGAGGAGTGATTCCAAATACTATATTTGGGATGACCTTCACTTGTGGAAGAGGGGCGTAGACCAAGTAATTCGAAGATGTGTCCCGGAGTCTGAATTCTAACCAATTCTTGAAGCTTGTCATTCGTCCGAATGTGATGGCCACTTTGGCCCACAAAGGACCGCTAAAAAAGTGTTGGATTGTGGATTCTGGTGGCCAACCTTATTCAAGGATGCTAACCGGTTATGTGTGTCCTACCATCAGTGTCAGAAGTCAGGAAACGCATCCCAAAGGGATGAAATGCCTCAGCAACCTATGTTGTTCTGTGAGATATTTAATGTATGGGGCATTGACTTTATGGGACCGTTTCCCAACTCTAGTGGGTATCTGTATATTCTGTTAGCGGTTGACTACGTGTCAAAGTGGGTAGAGCCGTACCTACCCGCCTTGACGATGCCAATGCAGTTGTTTCTTTCATTAGGAATCACATTATATGCCGTTATGGGTCGCCACGAGAAATCGTGAGCGACCAAGGATCCCACTTTTGTAACAGGAAGGTAGAAGCATTACTCAAGCGCTATGGAGTGTCGCATAAGGTTGCTACTGCTTATCATCCGCAAACAAATGGACAAGCAGAAGTGTCCAACTGGGAAATCAAGAGAATCTTGGAGAAAGTGGTCAATCCACAAAGAAAGGATTGGAGCCTCCGGTTAGGAGATGCACTATGGGCGTATAGAACGGCCTACAAGACTCCGATAGGGACGAGTCCTTTCCAAATCGTCTATGGTAAGGCATGCCACCTTCCGGTGGAGATTGAGCATCGAGCCTATTGGGCGGTAAAGTAGTGCAACATGGATTTAGCCAAGGCGAGTGAAGCTAGGAAGTTACAACTAGAAGAGCTTGAGTGTTTGAGAAGCGAGTCATATGAGAATGCCCGAATCTACAAGGAAAAGACTAAAGCATTCCATGATCATCACATCTGGAAGAAGGACTTTCAAGAAGGTGATGAGGTCCTCCTCTACAACTCAAGGCTCCGATTTATGCCTGGCAAGCTCCGCTCTAGCTGGGAAGGACCTTTCAAGGTGAAGGAGATAAAGCCCTACGGAGTGGTAGAATTGTTTGATCCCAAGAGTGAAGCAACTTTCAAAGTGAATGGACATAGAGTGAAGAAGTATCATGGTTGCAAGCCCCCAAGAGAGTTAGAGGTGTACATATTGGAGGATGCACCAAGGAAAGAGGAAGCTTAAGAAAAGGACCGTCCAACTTAAGGACGTTAAAGAAAAGTGCTTGGTGGGAGGCACCCCACCGTGGTAAGATCTTCCTTGTTTATACCATCTTTAGTTTATTGTGAATTTTGTTATCCTTTGATGATTGATTGAATGCTTAGAAATGCTAGCTTTGTTGATTTTATTGGGTAGGTAGAATGTTCATGTAGATAGGATGTGAAAAAGATAAAGAAAACAAAAACTTTTCTTTGAAGAAGGGCACCGACGCGCCAGCGCACAGTGCGCGCGCGCCGGTGGCGGAATTCCACTCTTGGGCCAAATACCCGAGAGTCATGCCCACTTCGTGCCCAACTCGCGCCAGGCACCCACGTGTCCGCGTACATGCCGCCTGCGCGCACCCTTGCAATTTAACCATCGACGCGCCAACGCACGGTGAGCGCGCGCGCTAAAGGAGATATGTGGACTTTCTGGTACAAAAACCAGAGAGTTATGCCACAGTTGGGCCAACTTTGTGCCAAAACTGACGCGTCCGCGCATTGTGCGCGTCCGCGCCAGCTGCGAAATACCTCAAGCACGCGTCCGCGCAAGGTGCGCATCCGCGCGCCTGCTTCACTGACTCACTCTGGTACAAAAACCAAAGACTTGAGCCAACTTTATGCCACTTCTGTGCCTGAGGCACAACTCCCCTCGTGCACGCGTGCCATTGACGCGCACGCGTCCCCTGCTAGCAGCCTCGCCGACGGGCCAGTGCACCTTGCGCGCGTGCGCCGGTTGCGCGAGTCAATTTTGTACTTTGCGCCTTGCCCTGTTTTTTTTCTTTCTCTCAAACCCTTTTATCTCTTTATTTCTTTTCCTTCTCCCTCCTTCATTTCCCTTCTCTTCTTCTTCTTCCACAATCCACCACGACTGTTTCCGGCCACTCACCGGCGACAACCACCTTTTTCTGGTGCTACACTTCTCTTATTTTCTTTCTCATCTTCACACAAGAAGATTCAGCCTTGTTCCTTCATACTTTTCAAGGTTTCACTTCTTCTACTTCTCTTCTTTATTTTCTCTTGCATTATTTTCTCTAGTTAGATGCTTCTTATTGCTTTACTTAGTTTCCCTTTTTACTTGCATGATGATGTTTCTTGCTTTTTGTTTGCTTACCTTTCCTTTTTCCTTATTTCTCCATGGATGTTGAATTTGAGCTTACTTTGCATTAATAGATCTTTTGTCATTCTTTTTCTTATCTTTGCCATTATGTGATGTTTGTGTGATGATTGATGTTCCATTTTAGGCTTTGAATTGGTTTAGTATCTCATAATTGCTCATTGCTTGATTATTGCACGCCAAGTGTTCGAGGAAATACACACATACCATTTTGGTTCATTTTAGTCATATATTTTTCAAATTGGTGCTCCCTCCTCATTCACTTGCTTTCTCTTAAATGCATTGAGTCTAATTTGTGTGCTTAAGGTTTATACTTGCCAATTAGATATTAATTAAACATGACTTGCTCTTTATTATGGATGCTTGAGACTACTCTTCTCATGCCATTGCATGCTTTACTTCCTCTTGCATCCCATGCCAAGTGTTATGACCCTTGCTTTTACATTCATCACGGGCACCACAAGTCACTTGCATGTTTTTTGTCAAATTGATTCTTGGGTTTAATGTTTTCCTTCCTTCTCTTCCTTTTCAGGATGGCCACCAAGAAAAGCAAGGAGATAGCTCCAAGAAAACCGGCCGCAAAAAGGGCACCCCAAAAGTCAAATTCTAAGGCGCGCTCTTCATTAGGAGCCAAACCCCTATCTAAGAAAGGGAAGACACCCGCTCCTATTGATGAGAATGACAAGGGCAAACCGGCGAAAGATTCTTCAAGGTTCCCCAACCGCTTTTGTGAACTTATGTTCCCCTCCATAGCTATAAGGAACTATCATCCTGAGCATCTACTCGCTCCGCCGGACAAGGTTTCTCCTTATATTTTGCCCCGCATTGAACAGCGAGGATGGGAGTTTCTCTTGAGGAAACTGTTCATATCCTGGGTCGAGCTATCCGACCCGGGATGATCGGCGACACAGCGATCGACCTCTTCAGGTCAGACTACCCGACCTCTTCTAAAAGAGCTCGGCCAAATTGACGGGAAAGCCCAAATAAAGGGCCCAAATAGAGAAACACGACCCAAATCCAAAGGCAATCCCAGCCTATAGAGATAAAGGCGGTTCCCTTGAAGATAAGCTAACTTCATCTAAAACAGGATAAAGATAAGATAAGATAACTAACTTATCTTATCAGAAAGGTCAGCCCACACTACTATAAATACACTGGAGCACCCATGTATAACTCATACTCTGATTCTACATAAAACCTGCCTAATACCCGTGCTAACTTAAGCATCGGAGTTTCTTGCAGGTATCCCCCACCCTCCGGTGGCCAAGGATCAGCAGTGCAGCAAGTCTAACAAGTCGGACACAACAGCTCCGGCCGCCACCAGCCAGCCGGACACGTCATCCCCGACCAGTACCAAGGATCTTATCCGAGATCGACCTCCAGTTTCAGGTAACCCTCGGAACAGAAACCAAGGGAAATCAACCTCTCTTGGGTGGAAGAATTCTACACTAACTACCATCTTCCTTCTCTCCAATCGGTATACATGCGCCGAAAGCAAGTCTCAGTTTCAGAAGAGGCTATTCAACAAGTACTTAATGTCCTACCAGTGCCAAGTGACATGGATGGCTACCAAGAAGTCTTACGTCAGCGTGAGAAATATGGATTCAATTGGGACTCGATTCTCCGAGTCATTGCTGAACCAGAGGCATTTTGGATCCATGGTCGACTCCGGATGAGGCCCAAGAGCATTGACGCTCACTTCTTCACTGTGGAAGCTAGAGCTTGGGCCTAGATCCTATCCCACTATGTGCTACCTAGCACCCAAAAGTCGTCCCTCACGGAAGACCTCGCCTTGCTTGTTTGGTGTGTTCTCACGGAGAAGTCGGTGAATATTCCGTTTCTTGTCAAGAAAGCGATGAGTCAAGTTCACGACCGGGGTAATTTGCCATTTCCAGCATTGGTGTCTGACTTAGTTGCTGCTGCGGGTGTTTCTTGGGAAGCCAAGGACAAAAAGATCATAGTTCCGGCTAAGGGCGATATGGTCCCAAGCGGAAAATACCTACACCTTCCCATGAGCAAACCAAGCCTCGACATGGCCCCGCCACTTCTTTTTCCTTCTAGCTCATCATCACCACTACTGAGATCCACACATCAAAGGATAGAAGATCTTCACCGGAAGCTTGATAGATATGAGCGGCGCAACCACTGCCAGTACACTTACATCAAGAAGCTTCTACATTGTGTTACCCCTAGCATGGAGGAACCCGAAATGTTCACATCCACCTCAAACCCAAGTGATGGGAGCTCTGATGAAGGGGATAGTGAAGGTTCCGGTCCCGACCGTCCCTTACGTATTATTCGTAGCACGGAGGACCGTGCTAATTTCTAAAGTGTGGGGAGGTCGTTCGACCGATCTCCATGGGTAACATTCTCTTCCCCTCAATACCCATGGATTTATCTTTTGCTTAGAAGTTAGTATATTGCATGTGTAGTTAGTTTTGCTTGTAAATACCCTTGCATGATAGTTAGTTTCTATAGAGTTACTTGGTCAAAACAATAACTTCCTTTTCAAGAAACTGTGTTCTGGGTGACCTATCAAAATTCTGAAATTTTTTTTTGTAGTAAACTTGCTTTAAGAATGTATTTTGGAACATAGTGATTGAGCTAAGAACACGAGCATGAAAGTTTTGAGCCTATTGCATGGTTACATCTTTTAACCATTATTTCCATTCTTGTGTGCATATCTCTCTCTCTATGATTGTGATCCTTGCTTTGTCTGATTCTATATGTCCATTGCTTGGTGTATGAATGCATTTACATGATTGAGGCCATCATTTCAACAGTCACTTTTCTCAAATGGCCTTAACCATTTTATCTACCGTTGATAACCAATTTTGAGCCCATGATAAACCCTTTTGTTCTTAAATAGAGCACATCAACAACCCTAAGCAAAAAACCATGAATGTCCCAAAATTTGAATCCTTGATTAGCTTAGGTAAGTTAGGATGTGTATCATTCAAATTGGAGGGTATACTTGGGAAATTCGGGTAGATATATAGGTGTGTAATTGTAGTGTAATTGAAAAATTCTAGGATTTGGGAACATACTCATGTGTTGAATGACGAAACTGTATGCAGTGAAACTTTTGTTCACAAAAAAAAACCCCAAGAAAAAGGGGAAAATAATAATAATAACAAAAAAAAAAGAGAGAAAGCAATGAAAGGGGACAAAGATGCCCCAAGATAAAGTAACAAAAACAATGCATATGGGTGTGAATTGAAAAGAATACATGAGTATGCAAAAAGAGTAAAACTCAAGGGTAGCTAGGTAATGTATTGTAGTTGTACAGGTTGTTCTATGTGTCTAGTGGATCATAGGTTAATCAAGGACTCAAATTTTAAGCCCACTTGGCCATATACATCCTTACCTTCACCCTAGCCCCGTTACAACCCATGAATAAGACCTCATGATACTTGTAAGCATGCATTAAGTAATTGTCGATTGTTAGATGAAAGACAAATCTTGGAAAGCATGATTAGGAGAAGATTGAGTGACAAACCCTATACACTTGAGTGAATAGAGCGGATACACTTCCGGTGAGGGTTTGATGCTCAATGCTTGTTCCCGGCTTTCACAAGCGTTCGTTTAGCAAGTCATATGCATTCCATGGTAATGTTCAATTTGGTAGGATTCATGAATCATATACTATTTTCACCCTATATGCTCACATGTATTCTTAGAGGATAGATTTACTCTTGACCAAATATGAAGATGATTTTACATTAGTTGCATGCATCCATTTAGGTAGTTTGCATTTCATAAACCCTTTCCCATTATAATCTTTGGTCTTTTTATTTTAAGCATGAGGACATGCTTGGTTTAAGTGTGGGGAGATTTGATAAACCCCGATTTTGTGGTTTATCTTGTGCTTATTTTGGGAGATTTTATCAATATTTCTCACACTTATTCGCAAGAAATGCATGGTTTTGTGTTCACTTCCCAATATTGCTCTATGATGAAAAACATGCTTATTTTGCCTTAAAATTGCCATATTTTAATCCTCTTCTATTTCCATTCAATGCCGTGATGTATTTGTTGAGTAATTTCAGGAATTATATGGTAGGAATGACTTAGAAGAGAGGGAGAAAGCATGTACAAAAAGGGAGGAACATGAAGAATTAAAATCTTGGGAAAAGCAGCATCGGCGCGCCCGTGCACTCCACGTGCACGCGTGGATGGGATTGGCTGGAAGCAACGCGCAAGGATGGACGCATCCGCGTGGATCAGAAGATTCCTATCGACGCGCACGCACGCATGGCGCGCACGCGTGGGAAGCTGCACGTGACCTCATTAAAGGAAATCGTGCCTGGCGATTTCTGAGGCTCATCAGGCCCAATTTCAAGCTGTTTCTGCATGGAAAAGACCCAAGGATGCTAGGGGGAAAGGGGGGATCAATCATTTTACACTAAGACATAATTTTAGCTAGTTTTTGGTTCTTTGTTGATTCTAGAGAGAGAAACCCTTGTTCCTCTTTAGATCTAGTCTTAATTTGATCTTCCCTTGTTGGATTGTGAATTGGATCTTGTTAATTACTAGTTTTAATTGTTCAATTTAAATTCCTTGTTACAATTTTGCTTATATCTTGTGATAGTTTATGAATTCTTATCAATTGTCATTTTATACCCATTTCATGAATGTTGTGAATCTTGACTTGTTGATGTTGCATTGATGATTTCTATGTTTAATCTTGTTGTTTGGATGATTGTAAGTTGATAATTGTTAGTTGGTACTTGTAGATTTCAATTTAATTGCTATTTTGAACATGTCTTTTGTTAATGCTCACCAAGTGTTTGATGAATTGTTTACTTTGATTATGGAGTAGTCTTTTTCACTCTTGGCCTAAGTCAAGGGAATTGGGTAAACTTAAGTCATTGGGTCTAATGGATTTGATGATTTGGGAGCCCTTGGTGGTCAATTTGATACTCATTGACGCCAACCCACTACTAATCTAATTAGTAGGTAGGTTGGGACTTATGGGTTGATGTGATCAAAGCCATTTGACGTACTTCAAGTCTAGGAGTAGATATCACGTACTTAAGACTTTGAGGGTAGACTTAATGAGCTTGGTTCCTCATAATTGTCAAGATATGGTTGTTAGACAAGGATGGTGACCCTAATTCCCATGCCTAGCCAAGAGTTGCTTTTATTATTCATATTTGAAAACCAATTTTCTAAATTCTTTGCTTTAGTTATAGTTACTTGCTTGGTTTATAATAGAATTAAGTGGAATGTTGCTTGTTCATTGGAATTGCTCATGTTTTGCTTAGTCAATTGAATTAACTTGTTGCAATTTAAGATTACTTGCTTGTTAAGATTCCCATTTATTTTCAAGCTCATAACTCACAACCCCGGATTTCTAACCAATGTTGAAGCACATGTTTGTCCATTCCTTGTGAGATGACCCGAGGTTTGAATACTTCGGTTATTTCTATTGGGGTTGAACTTGTGACAACCAAATTCCTCTTCTAAATTTGACCCCCGAGGATTGTTGTTAGTAGAGCTATACTTGCAACGCGGTTTTATTGGAGAAAAATCTTTACCAATACACCCTTGGGAGCCTGTCACCAGCTGATGAGCGAATTCTTGACGGTTTAGAATTTCCTCAATTGAATGAAATCTCGTTGTAAAGTATAGTTTCCAAACCAATCAAGAATCCTTTCATGCAAAAATTTTGGTTGAGTGAGTTGTCACGAATAACAAACCCCAAATAAAAATTAACCGAAGTATTTGGACTCCGGGTTGTCTCCCTAGGATGCAATGGAGTGCATGTGTATTGGCTATGATGGGATAAAAAGAGAGGGGTTTTGTTTATGAGATGGTAAGAAAGTAGATTGAGCGAGTAAGTAAAGAAAGCAAAATAAGGAACTCTTGGCTAAGACTTGGGTACTTGAGGTCACCATCCCAGTTAACAAACCGACTATTGATAATTATGAAAGGCAAACCCATTAAGTCTACTTCTCGAAGCCTTAAGTACGTAACATTTACTCCTAGACTGGAAGTATGACAAATAGGCCTAATCACATCCACCCATAAGTCCTAACCTATCTACTAATTAGCTTAGTAGTGGGTTAGCGTCAATGAGCTTCAAATTGATCACACGGGGTTCTCAAATTACCAAATCCATTACGTCCAAAAACTCAAGATCACTCAAGTCCCTTGGCTTAGGCCGAGAGTTGATAAAACTACTCAAGAACTAAAGAGAACATTTCATCGAACACTTGGAGTGCAATAAGAATCAACATCATAAAATGCAAGAATATCAAAGTCTATCACTATTGATTGCAAGAAAAGTGAGATCACAACTCAATTCATCAAGTAGGGAAATATGAACATCAAATTGCATTAAATGTAAACAAATCCAACATGAGTTATCATCACAAAAGAGAGCAAAATGAAGAATTGGCATAAAAAAACTAAGAGGGTCAAGATATAGAATTGAGAAATTATCAAAGAACAAGATGAAACCTAGCATTCAAACATGAAATTGAAATAATCTAACCTAATCCTAACCTAATTCTAGAGAGATGAGGGAGCTTCTCTCTCTAGAGAACTAACTAAAGGCTCATGTTGGCTAAAACTAGTTGCTCCTCTTTTGCTTGGACTTCAATTCTGCATGAAATACACTCAGAAACAAGTTGGATTTGGGCCTGGGCAGCTCATAAATCGCCCCCAGCGTTTTGCCTTCAAGTGGGCCACGTGAGGCTATCGGCGCGTGCGCGCCATGTGCACGTGCGCGTCGATGTCAAATTCTCAATCCGCGCGGACGCGATATGTACGCGTGCGCGTCCTTTGGTGAAATCACTTCTGTGCGTGCGTGCCTGGTGCGCGTGCGCGTCCTTTGGTAAAATCCCAATCCTTGTTTCTCCATGCATTCCCCCTTTGTGTATGCTTTTCTCCTCATTTCTTCCATCCAATACTTGCCTTATGGACCTGAAATCACTCACCAAACACATCAAGGCATCGAATGGAATTAAATTGAAATAAAAATCACCAATTTAGGGCCTAAAAAGCATGTTTTTACACTTAAACAAAATCAGAGGGGGGAATTACAAAATCATGCTATTTCATTGAATAAATGTGAGAAAAAGTGACAAAATCCCCCAAAATAAGCACAAGATAAATCATGAAATCGGGGTTTATCACCAGCCCCCTAAACGTGATCAAGAGATCAAAAGTGATACAAAGATATTCTCAAAAATGATCAAAAGATTGTGAAATAAATCACTAAAAGTAGTTTTTATACTAAACTAGTAACTAGGGTTTATAGAAATGAGTAAATGATGCAAAAATCTACTTCCGGGGCCCACTTGGTGTGTGCTTGGGCTGAGCATTGAGCTTTACATGTGTAGAGACTTTTCTTGGAGTTAAACGCCAGGTTGCAGCCTGTTTGTGGCGTTTAACTCTAGTTTGTAACCTGTTTCTGGCGTTTAACTCCAGAATAGGGCAGGAAGTTGGCATTTGAACGCCAGTTTGCGTCATCAAAACTTGGGTAAAGTATAGACTATTATATATTGATGGAAAGCCCTGGATGGCTACTTTCCAACGCAATTGAGAGCACACCAATTGGGTTTCTGTAACTCCAGAAAATCCACTTGGAGCGCAGGGAGGTCAGAATCCAACAACATCTGCAGTCCTTTTTCAGCCTCTGAATCAAATTTTTGCTCAAGTCCCTCAATTTCAGCCAGAAAATACCTGAAATCACAGAAAAACACACAAACTCATAGTAAAGTCCAGAAATGTGAATTTTGCATAAAAACTAATAAAAATATAGTAAAAACTAACTAAATTATACTAAAAACTACCTAAAAACAATGCCAAAAAGCGTATAAATGATCCGCTCATCAACCAGCTACTTTCCAAAGATGCATGATGAGTCTTATCTCTGATCTCATTGATAACTGTATGGAGATTTTTATGGATGATTTTAATGTGTATGGTGATTCATTTGGCCTTTGCTTGGATAGTTTATCTAGAGTGTTAGACAGGTGTGTTAGTACAAACCTTGTATTAAATTTTGAAAAATGTCACTTTATGGTAAAACAAGGAATTGTACTAGGATATGTTGTGTCTAATACTGCCATTTCTATAGATCCAGCAAAGGTGGATGTTATTTCTAGTTAACCTTACCCCTCCTCCGTGAGGGAAGTCCGTTCGTTCCTTGGCCATGCAGGTTTTTACAGGAGATTCATTAAGGTCTTCAGTAAGGTAGCATTGCCTTTATTCAGATTGCTGCAGAAAGATATAGAGTTCGAGTTCAGTGAGGATTGCATGCAAGCGTTTGACGAGCTAAAGATCGCCCTGACTCAAGCTCCAATTGTGAGAGGACCAGACTGGAGCCAGCCATTTGAAATTATGTGTGATGCTTCTAACCATGCAGTAGGAGCGGCGCTGGCTTAGCGCGAAGGTAAGGATCTTTTTGTAATTGCTTATGCATCTAAGACCTTAGATACTGCTCAATCTAACTATACTACTACTGAAAAAGAGCTTCTAGCTATTGTTTTTGCTCTGGATAAATTCTGAGCCTATTTACTTGGTACTAAGGTAGTAGTGTACTCAGACCATGCAGCTCTAAAATATTTATTAGCTAAAAAGGAGTCCAAACCAAGGCTAATACGTTGGATACTACTGCTGCAAGAATTTGATTTAGAAATTAAGGATAGGAGTGGTAACTAGAATTTAGTGGCAGACCACTTCTGTCGCCTTGAGCACATTAAGGATAACTCCACTCCTATAAATGATAATTTTCCATTTGATAGCTTACATGCAGTATCTGAAGTAGTTCCTTAGTATGCACCTGTAGCTAATTATCTAGTTAACCACACTTTTCCTCCAAATTTTTCTAAGCATTAAAGAGACAAGCAGAAAAGCGAGTCCAAATATTATATATGGGATGATCCATATTTATGGAGGTGTGGTGCTGACCAGGTAATTAGACGGTGTGTGCCTCAATCATAATTCCAGTCTATTTTAGAGGCCTACCACTCATCTGAGAGTGGAAGACATTTTGGCCCTCAAAGAATAGCTAGAAAAATTCTAGACTGTGGATTCTGGTGGCCTACTCTTTTTAAAGACGCTGCTGAATTTTGTAAATCTTGTTCCCCTTGCTAAATGTTTGGTAATATATCCAAGAGGGATGAGATGCTTCAACAGATTATGCTTTTCTGTGAAATTCTTTATGTTTGGGGCATTGACTTCATGGGTCCATTTCCAAATTCTAATGGTTACTTTTATATACTATTAGCTGTAGATTATGTTTCTAAATGGGTGGAAGCACTTCCTACCCATACTGATGATCCTAACACTGTTGTTTCCTTTGTTAGAAACCATATTATTTGCCGCTTTGGATCACCACGAGCAATCGTGAGTGATCAAGGCACTCACTTTTGTAACAGGAGACTAACAGGATTACTGAAGAAGCATGGGATAATTCACAAAGTAGCAACAGCTTACCATCCCCAGACCAATGGGCAAGTGATGAGCGGATAATTTATACGCTTTTTGGCATTGTTTTTAGTATGTTTTTAGTAGAATCTAGTTACTTTTAGGGATGTTTTCATTAGTTTTTATGTTAAATTCACATTTCTGGACTTTACTATGAGTTTGTGTATTTTTTTGTGATTTCAGGTATTTTCTGGCTGAAATTGAGGGACTTGAGCAAAAATCAGATTCAGAGGTTGAAGAAGGACTGCTGATGTTGTTGGATTCTGACCTCCCTGCACTCAAAGTGGATTTTATGGAGCTACAGAACTCAAAATGGCGCGCTTTCAATTGCATTGGAAATTAGACATTCAGGGCTTTCCAGAAATATATAATAGTCCATACTTTGGCCGAGTTTAAATGACGTAAAAGGGCGTTGAACGCCAGTTCTACGCTGCTGTCTGGAGTTAAACGCCAGAAACACATCACAAGCCAGAGTTGAACCCCAGAAATACGTTACAAACTGGCGTTCAACTCCAAGATTGACCTCTACACGTGTAACATTCAAGCTCAGCCCAAGCACACACCAAGTGGGTCCCGGAAGTGGATTTATGCATCAATTACTTACTTCTGTAAAACCTAGTAACTAGTTTATTATAAATAGGACTTTTTACTATTGTATTAGAAATCTTTTGATCATTTTTAGATCTCTAGACCTCCATGGGAGGCTGGCCACTCGGCCATGCTTACCCTATGTTCACTTATGTATTTTTCAACGGTAGAGTTTCTGCACTCCATGAATTAAGGTGTGGAGCTCTGCTGTTCCTCAAAGATTAATGCAAAGTACTACTGTTTTTCTATTCAATTCAACTTATTCCACTTCTAACATATTCATTCGCACTTCAACCTGAATGTGATGAACGTGACAATCATCATCATTCCCCCACGAACGCGTGCCTGACAACCACTTCCGTTCTACCTTAGATTGAATGAGTACCTCTTGGATCTCTTAATCAGAATCTTCGTGGTATAAGCTAGATTGATGGCGGCATTCATGAGAGTCCGGAAAGTCTAAACCTTGTCTGTGGTATTCCGAGTAGGACTCTGGGATTGAATGACTGTGACGAACTTCAAACTTGCGAGTGCTGCGCGTAGTGACAGACGCAAAACGAGGGTGAATCCTATTCCAGTATGATCGAGAACCTCAGATGATTAGCCGTGCTATGACAGAGCATTTGGACCATTTTCACAAGAGGATGGGATGCAGCCATTGACAAGGGTGATGCCTCCAGACGATTAGCCATGCAGTGACAGCGCAGAGGACCATTTTCCAGAGAGGATAAAAAGTAGCCATTGACAACGGTGATGTCCTTACATAAAGCCAGCCATGGAAAGGAGTAAGACTGATTGGATGAAGACAGCAGGAAAGCAGAGGTTCAGAGGAACGAAAGCATCTCTATACACTTATCTGAAATTCTCACCAATGATATACATAAGTGTTTCTATCCTTATTTTCTATCTATTTATTATTTATGTTCGAAAACTCCATAACTATTTTATATCCGCCTGACTGAGATTTACAAGGTGACCATAGATTGCTTCATACCAACAATCTCCGTGGGATCGACCCTTACTCACGTAAGGTTTATTACTTGGATGACCCAGTGCACTTGCTGGTTAGTTGTATCGAAGTTGTGAATGAAAAACGATTTATTAAGACGTGCGTACCAAGTTTGTGGCACCGTTGCCTGAGATCACAATTTCGTGCACCAAGTTTTTGGCGCCGTTGCCGGGGATTGTTCGAGTTTGAACAACTGACGGTTCATCTTGTTGCTCAGATTAGGTAATTTTCTTTTTGTTTTAATTTCAAAAATTTTTCAAAAACCTTTCAAAAATTTCTCATCTATTTTCGGAAAAAATGAATAAATAAATCTTTTCAAAAATATTTTTTTCTTCAGAATTTTTAAGAATGAATTCTAGTGTTTCATGATGATTTGTTGAATCCTGGCTGGCTATAAGCCATGTCTAATCTTTTGGACTGGGGTTTCAACTTATGATCACAAGAGCTTGTTGATTTTCACACACTTAGTTGCTCTATACATGGAAAATATAAATATCTTCTAAAGCTTGGCTGGCTAGTAAGCCATGCCTAACCCTTAGATTGGAGCTTTAGATTAAGAGTACAAGATTCCTGGAATTCATATTAAAAATTTTGGAATCCTTATTTTTCTTTTTTTCAAATTAATTTTCAAAAAATACCAAAAAAATTAGAAAATCATAAAAATAAAAAAAATTGTGTTTCTTGTTTGAGTCTTGAGTCAAGTTGAAAGTTTGGTGTCAATTGCATATTCATCTTGCATTTTTCGAAAAATTCATGCATTCATAGTGTTCTTCATGATCTTCAAGTTGTTCTTGGTAAGTCTTCTTGTTTGATCTTGATGTTTTCATGTTTTGTGTCTTTTCTTGTTTTTCATATGCATTCTTGCATTCGTAGTGTCTATACATGAAAAATTTTTAAGTTTGGTGTCTTGCATGTTTTCTTTGCATTAAAAATTTTTCAAAAATAAGTTCTTGATGTTCATCTTGATCTTCAAAGTGTTCTTGGTGTTCATCTTGGCATTCATTGTTTTGATCTAAAAATTTTCATGCATTGCATCATTTTCATGTTTTTCTCTCTCATCATAAAAATTCAAAAAAAAATCAAAAAAATATCTTCCCCTTTTTCTCTCTTAAAATTTCGAAAATTAGATTTGACTTTTTCAAAAATTTTTAAAATCTAGCTGTTTTTATGAGTCAAATCAAATTTTCAATTTAAAAATCTTATCTTTTTCAAAATCTTTTTCAAAAATCAAATTTTTTCATTTTTCTTATTTATTTTTGAAAATTTTAAAAATATTTTTCAAAAATCTTTTTCTTATGGGCCATTGACATAGTCAACACGGCCGAACCTGGAGAGGAAGGGGAGGACGTAAATCTCACTGAGGAAGACCTCCTGGGACGTCCAGTGATCAATAAGGAGTTTCCCTTTGAGGAACCAAAGGAATCTGAGACTCATCTAGAGACCATAGAGATTCTATTGAGCCTCCTTATGCCCTTCATGAGCTCTGACGAGTATTCATCTTCTGAAGAAAATGAGGATGTTACTGAAGAGCAAGTTACCAAGTACCTTGGTGCAATCATGAAGCTGAATGCAAAATTATTTGGTATTGAGACTTGGGAAGATGAACCTCCCTTGTTCACCAATGAACTAAGTGATCTGGATCAACTGACATTGCCTCAGAAGAAACAGGATCCTGGAAAGTTCGTAATACCTTGTAACATAGGCAACATGATCTTTGAAAAGGCTCTGTGTGACCTTGGTTCAGGGATAAACCTCATGCCCCTCTCTGTAATAGAGAAACTGGGAATCTTTGGGGTGCAAGCTACTAAAATCTCATTAGAGATGGCAGACAATTCAAGAAAACAGGCTTATGGACAAGTAGAGGACGTGTTAGTAAAGGTTGAAGGCCTTTACATCCCTGCTGATTTCATAATCCTTGATACTGAGAAGGATGAGGATGAATCCATCATCCTTGGAAGACCTTTCCTAGCCACAACAAGAGCTGTGATTGATGTTGACAGAGGTGAATTAGTCCTTCAATTGAATGAGGACTCCCTTGTGTTTACAACTCAAGGTTACCCTTCTGTAAACATGGAAAAGAGGCACAGTAAGCTTCTCTCAAAACAGAGTCAACTAGAGCCCCGACAGTCAAACTCTAAGTTTGGTGTTGGGAGGCCACAACCAAACTCTAAGTTTGGTGTTGAACTCCCATATCCAAACTCTAAGTTTGGTGTTGGGAAGTCTCAACAATGCTCTAAACATCTGTGAGACTCCATGAGAGCCCACTGTCAAGCTATTGACATTAAAGAAGCGCTTGTTGGGAGGCAACCCAATTTTTATTTATCTAATTTTTCTTGTTCTTTCATGTTTTATCAGGTTCATGATCATGTGGAGTCACAAAATAAATATAAAAATTGAAAACGGAATCAAAAACAGCAGAAGAAAAATCACACCCTGGAGGAAGACCTTACTGGCGTTTAAACGCCAGTAAGAAGCATCTGGCTGGCGTTCAACGCCAGAACAGAGCATGGTTCTGGCGCTGAACGCCCAAAATGGGCAGCATCTGGGCGTTTGAACGTCAGAATTGCACCCTGGAGAAGAGCTGGCACTGAACGCCCAGAACAAGCATGGTTCTGGCATTCAACGCCAGAAATGGGCAACAAATGGGCCTTCAACGCCCAGAACAAGCACCAATCTGGCGCTGAACGCCCAGAGTTGTGTGCAAGGGCATTTTGCATGCCTAATTTGGTGCAAGGTTATAAATTCTTGAACACCTCAGGATTTATGGACCCCACAGGATCACCTTAGGATCTGTGGACCCCACAGGATCCCCACCTACCTCCACTCACTTCTTCTCACCCCTCTTTCACATAATCCCATAAACACTCTTCCCCAAAACTCTTCACCAATCACCTCAATCTCTCCCCCCTCTCCTCTATATTTTCTTCTTCTTCTTCATCTATTCTTTCTTCTCTTGCTCGAGGGAGAGCAATATTTTAAGTTTGGTGTGGTAAAAGCATAAGCTTTTTGTTTTTCCATTTACCATTGATGGCACCCAAGACCGGAGAATCCTCTAGAAAAGGGAAAGGGAAGACAAAAGCTTCCACCTCCGAGTCATGGGAGATGGAAAGATTCATCTCCAAAGCTCATCAAGACCACTTCTATGATGTTGTGGCCAAGAAGAAGGTGATCCCCGAGGTCCCTTTCAAGCTCAAGAAGAATGAGTATCCGGAGATCTGACATGAAATCCAAAGAAGAGGTTGGGAAGTTCTAACAAATTCCATCCAACAAGTCGGCATCCTAATGGTTCAAGAGTTCTATGCCAATGCATGGATCACTAGGAACCATGATCAAAGTAAAAACCCAAACCCAAAGAATTATATTACAATGGTTCGGGGAAAATACTTAGATTTTAATCCCGAAAATGTGAGGTTGGCGTTTAACTTGCCTATGATGCAAGGAGATGCACGCCCCTACACTAGAAGGGTCAACTTTAATCAAAGGTTGGACCAAGTCCTCAGGGACATATGTGTGGAAGGAGCTCAATGGAAGATTGACTCCAAAGGCAAGCCGGTTCAATTAAGAAGACTGGACCTCAAGCCTGTGGCTAGAGGATGGTTGGAGTTCATCCAACGCTCCATCATCCCCACTAGCAACCGATCTGAAGTTACTGTGGATCGGGCCATCATGATTCATAGCATCATGATTGGAGAGGAAGTAGAAGTTCATGAAGTCATCTCCCTTGAATCCTACAAAATAGCCGTATATGTTACATATGTTACACAGCTGGAGCTTTCATAGAAGGAGACATTCCCATTGAGGAAGAGAAGCCCATCACTAAGAAAAGGATGGAGCAAGCAAGAGAGCCCATTCATGGATCTCAAGAGACGCATGAAGCTCATCACCATGAGATCCCGGAGATGCCGCAAATGCATTTTCCTCCACAAAACTATTGGGAGCAAATCAACACCTCCCTAGGAGAATTAAGTTCCAACATGGGACAACTAAGGGTGGAACATCAAGAGCACTCCATCATCCTTTATGAAATAAGAGAAGATCAAAAAGCAATGAGGGAGGAGCAACAAAGACAAGGAAGAGACATAGAAGAGCTCAAGGACATCATTGGTTCCTCAAGAAGGAAACGCCACTATCACTAAGGTGGACTCATTCCTTGTTCTTACATTCTCTGTTTTTCATTTTCTCTATGTTAAGTGCTTATCCATGTTTGTGTCTTATTACATGATCATTAGTAGTCAGTAACTTTGTCTTAAAGTTATGAATGTCCTATGAATCCATCACCTCTCTTAAATGAAAACTGTTTTAATTCAAAAGAACAAGAAGTACATGAGTTTCGAATTTATCCTTGAACTTAGTTTAATTATATTGATGTGGTGACAATACTTTTTGTTTTCTGAATGAATGCTTGAACAGTGCATATGTCTTTTGAAGTTGTTGTTTAAGAATGTTAAATATGTTGGCTCTTGAAAGAATGATGATAAGGAGACATGTTATTTGATAATCTGAAAAATCATAAAAATGATTCTTGAAGCAAGAAAAAGCAGCAAAGAACAAAGCTTGCAGAAAAAAAAAAAGAAAACAAATATAGGCAAAAAAAAAGTAAAAAGAAAAAGCAAGCAGAAAAAGCCAAAAGCTCTTAAAACCAAAAGGCAAGAGCAAAAAGCCAATAACCCGTAAAACCAAAAGGCAAGGGTAAATAAAAAGGATCACAAGGCTTTGAGCGATGCTGTTGGATTCTGACCTCCCTGCACTCAAAGTGGATTTTCTGGAGCTACAGAACTCAAAACGGCGCGCTTCCAATTGTGTTGGAAAGTAGACATCCAGGGATTTCCATTAATATATAATAGTCCATACTTTGGCCGAGTTTAGATGACGTAAAAGGGCGTTGAACGCCAGTTCTATTCTGCTGTCTGGAGTTAAACGCCAGAAACACATCACAAGCCAGAGTTGAACCCCAGAAATACGTTACAAACTGGCGTTCAACTCCAAGATTGACCTCTACACGTGTAACATTAAAGCTCAGCCCAAGCACACACCAAGTGGGCCCCGGAAGTTGATTTATGCATCAATTACTTACTTCTGTAAACCCTAGTAATGATTGAATGAGTATCTCTTAGATCTCTTAATCAGAATCTTCGTGGTGTAAGCTAGATTGATGGCGGCATTCATGAGAGTCCGGAAAGTCTAAACCTTGTCTGTGGTATTCCGAGTAGGACCCTGGGATTGAATGACTGTGACGAACTTCAAACTCGCGAGTGCTGGGCGTAGTGACAGACGCAAAAGGAGGGTGAATCCTATTCCAGTATGATCGAGAACCTCAGATGATTAGCCGTGCTGTGACAGAGCATTTGGACCATTTTCCAGAGAGGATAAAAAGTAGCCATTGACAACAGTGATGTCCTTACATAAAGCCAGCCATGGAAAGGAGTAAGACTGATTGGATGAAGACTGCAGGAAAGCAGAGGTTCAGAGGAACGAAAGCATCTCTATACACTTATCTGAAATTCTCACCAATGATATACATATGTGTTTCTATCCTTATTTTCTATCTATTTATTATTTATGTTCGAAAACTCCATAACTATTTTATATCCGCCTGACTGAGATTTACAAGGTGACCATAGATTGCTTCATACCAACAATCTCCGTGGGATCGACCCTTACTCACGTAAGGTTTATTACTTGGACGACCCAGTGCACTTGCTGGTTAGTTGTATCAAAGTTGTGAATGAAAAACGATTTGTTAAGACGTGCCTACCAAGTTTTTGGCGCCGTTGCCTAAGATCACAATTTCGTGCACCAGCAAGCAGAAGTCTCTAACAGAGAGATAAAGCGTATTCTGGAAAAGATAGTAAAACCTAATAGGAAGGACTGGAGTGCTAGGCTACAAGATGCACTCTGGGCATATAGAACAGCGTACAAAACATCCATTAGGATGAGCCCCTTCTGCTTAGTATATGGAAACGCTTGCCACCTTCCAGTGGAGGTGGAACACAAGGCTTTCTAGGCTGTGAGGGAGTGCAACATGAACTATGAAGAATCTAGTGCTGAAAGAAAGCTGCAACTAGCAGAATTGGAGAATCTTCGCCTAGAAGCATATGACAACTCCAGGAGATACAAAGAAAAGATGAAGGCTGTCCATGACAAGCACATAAAAAGGGGAGAATTCAGACCAGGGGAGTTAGTTTGACATCGCCTAAAGCTTTATCATGGTGAGAAGATGAAGAATCAAAAGGAACTAGAGATCTTCCTCTTGGAAGACCCACCAAGAGAAGCAAAATGAGCCTAAAGAGCGTCCAACTTAAGGATGTAAAAGCAAAGTGCTAGTGGGAGACAACCCACCATGATATGATCGTTCCGTTTCAATCTTAGTTTTATTATACTTTATTCTATTTAATTTTCGTTAATGACTCTTCTCATAATCTCTGCATATAGTTGCATATATTCTGCATTTTGCATTCTGCATACTGCATAAAAAAATAAAATAAAATAAAATTTCGCACGCGACGCTAAGCGTCGCTGACGCGTCCGCGTCATAGGTGCATTAAGAAGAAAAGAGAATTGAACAGAAAGTCACGCGAAAGCATGGCTGGAGGCGTGCCTTAGGCACAAACATGCCCACGCGACCGCGTCCGCGTCACCCACGTGAACGCGTGCCCCTAAAAATCGACGTAAAAGAGGTGTATGGCAATAAGTTACGATGGAGTGGGGCTGGAATGATGCTAGATGCACCAACCCTATAACGCGACCGCGTGCCCCACGCGGCCGCGTCGTCCTCAAAATATGGCCATTCACGCTATCGCGTCACCCACGCGAACGCGTCACCCTAAATTTTGGCAAAATGAGTTTGAAACAGAGAGTCGCGCGTACGCGAGCCTGCACTCGCGCAAATCAGGCCACGCAATCGCGTGACCCATGCGTCCGCGTCACTTAACAAAAATCACACACCACGCGACCGCGTGACCCATTTGTCCGCATCACATGTGGCGCACAGCTTATCCAGATCAGCCAAATATCATATCTTTTCTTCCCCAAATCCTAATTTTTCTTTTTCCCTTCTTATTTCTTTCTTCTCCCTTCTTCCTTCTCTACCCATTCTCACTTTTTACTTTCTCCTCCCTTATTTTGCACATCCATTATCAAGGTTCTTTTCTTTCTTTCTTTACTTTTTACTTTTCCTTTATTATTTTTTATGTTTTCTTTTTTTCTTTTCACTTTCATTATCTATATTTTCCTTTTCTTTCTTTTCTTTTCTTTTTATTCCTTTAATTGGTGTTAGAAATTTAATTAGGTGATTATTTTCTTTTATATTTTGCTTGTGAGTTATTGTGGAATTGTTTGACAATTATATATTACTTTTCATAAGGGTTGCTTGCATGTTCAAATTCCTACTTTCAATAACATATTTACCATGCATGCTATGTGTTTGTGAAAACGCCCGTATGGCATTACGCATTATTTTAAATCTTTCTATTCTACTACTCTAATGCCTATTTTTCACAAAACCCCTTTTATATTTTATTAATTATATATAATTGTCAATACAAACACATTATTAGTTTGAAAGGCTTGGTAATCTAACTTGGACATTGAATGATTGATCTATGCTACTCATGCCTTTGCCGGCATGCCAATAAACATCTTGCATTTAATTGCCATCACATGCACTTGCTATATTACCTCTGATGAACTTTTCACATGTAGTCTAGACCATGTGTTAACGACATCCTTCTTTACCGTGCATTGATTATCACCCATAATGTTCACTCCCTTGCCCGAACCCTTAGCTTTACATATTACTTTCTCTTTCCTTTTTCAGGATGGCCACCAAGAAAGGTAAAGAGAAAGCTACTTCTAAACTACCAGCAAGGAGAGGAACAAAAAGAACATTAGTGGAAGAGCCATCTTCAACAGCGGTGAAACCCTCAACAAAACGAATCAAGAGGATCATTAAGGTCAATGAAAAAGAAAAAGCCTTTCCAGCAAAGGACACTGCGCGGTTTACTAACCGCTACTGTGAGCAGATGTTCCCCATCCTAGCAGCAAGGAACTATAACAATGAGCACATTCTCATCCTCCCAACCAACATTGCTAAAATTGTTGAGCCCCGCATCGAGCACAGACAATGGGATTCCTACAGAGACAGCCACGGCAGGTTAATCTTTCATGGGTAGTTGAATTCTACTCCAATTTTCACATGCCAACCATGCAGTCTGTCTATGTCCGTCAGAAGCAAGTCCTCATAACTGAAGAGGCCATTCAACAAGCTTTAGATCTTCCCCTTGCTCCAGAAGGATTGGACGCATTTCAAGAAGCCTCATTCAAGTGCCAGACATACCAATTTGACTGGGATGTCGTTCTCAGAGTTATCGCACAACCTGGCAGCATATGGATCTACGGATACCATCGTTCCCGACCTAAGGGCATATCGGCTTCCGCACTCACCTTGAAGGCTCGAGTATAGGCACAAATTATGTCTCATTATGTCTTTCTGAGCACTCATGAGTCCTCTTTCACTGTAGACATGGCTGTTTTACTCTGGTGTATCCTTACAAAACAACACCTCAATTTACCAAGACACATTCGGCATGCTATGGGACACGTACAAATTGCGGGCAACCTACCTTTTCCCGCCTTGGTTTCAGATCTAGTCTCAGCAGCCGGAGTCTCCTATAGAGCTGGGGACACCAAGGCCATGATTACACGAGATGATCAATACGTCCCTAACGGGAAGTATATCAGACATCTAGCAGCCACTATCAACCGGAGCACAGAACCAGCAGAAGATATTCCTTCTTCTTCCACATCACAAGCACCTTCAACAAACAACTGCTCCATATCAACCGGAGCACAGAACCAGCAGAAGATATTCCTTCTTCTTCCACATCACAAGCACCTTCAACAAACCAACTGCTCCATCAGATACTTGAGAGGCTAGACCGGCTTGACTGAAAAGGAAAGCAAAGAGAGCGTCGTAACAAGCGCAGATTTACATACCTCAAGGAGCTACTTGTTGGTAACCACCCACCTAAAGAAGACCCAGACACCCCAGACACCCCAGACTCCACTTCATTTACCAGCACAGGGAGCCATGACGGTCCCGATGGTGGAGATGCTGCTACCAGCCCCCCTTTGTTCCTGACAGATGGCACCGAGGACGGTGCAAAGCTTTAAGTGTGGGGAGGTCAATCAGTACCTGACTTCCGGAGGTAATTTCTTTTTCCTTAAACACCAATAAAATAGGATATTAGTTAGTTTTTCTTTAGAATAGATTGCATAGTAATAATTAGTTGCATGCATGTTCTATTTGGTTGAAAAATAATAAGTTTCACTTAAGACCCTAATTTAAAAAAAATATATATTTTCACTAATTTAAATCAAAACTTTTGTGTTAAATTTGTTTGAAGTTGTAATTGGAACATAGTTTAAAAAGCTAAGAACACACAACCCGTGAGATTTTGAGCCTAATTACATGGTTACATCATTTAACCATAAATATTTTATTCTTGTGTGTTCACTTCTCTATGATTGTAATCTTTATTTTGTTTCATCTTATATGTCCAATGCTTAATGTATTTATATGCATGCATATGATTAAGGCCATTACTTGTTTAGCTCACTTATCCCAAATAAGCCTACTAGTGCACGAAATTGTGATCTCAACGGTGCCAAAAACTTGGTACGCACGATTGTAATCTCAACTCCTTTTCACAACTCCGCACAACTAACCCGCAAGTGTACTGGGTCGTCCAAGTAATAAACCTTACGTGAGTAAGGGTCGATCCCACGGAGATTGTCGGCTTGAAGCAAGCTATGGTCATCTTGTAAATCTCAGTCAGGCAGATTCAAATGGTTATGGGATGTTGATAACTAAAAGATAAATACAAAATAAGATAGAAATACTTATGTCATTCATTGGTGAGAATTCCAGATAAGCGTATGGAGATGCTTTGCTCCTTTTGAATTTCTGCTTTCCTACTACCTTCATTCAATCATTCATACTCCTTTCCATGGCAAGCTGTATGTTGGGGGATCACCGTTGTCAATGGCTACCGTCCGTCCTCTCAGTGAAAATGGTCCAAATGCTCTGTCACTGCACGGCTAATCATCTGTCAGTTCTCGATCATGTTGGAATAGGATCCATTGATCCTTTTGCGTCTGTCAACTACGCCCAACGCTCGCGAGTTTGAAGCTCGTCACAGCCATCCCTTCCCAGATCCTAATCGGAATACCAAAGACAAGGTTTAGACTTTCCGGATCTCAGGAATGGCCACCAATAATTCTAGCCAATACCACGAAGTCTCTGATCGTGAACCAGGAGGCTAAGAGATACACACTCAAGCTATTGCAGATAGAACGGAAATGGTTGTCAGGCACGCGTTCATAGGTGAGAATGATGATGAGTGTCACGGATCATCACATTCATCAGGTTGAAGTGCGAGTGAATATCTTGGAATAAGAATAAGCTTGAATTGAATAGAAAAACAATAGTACTTTGCATTAATTCATGAAGAATAGCAGAGTTCCACACCTTAATCTATGGGGTGTAAAAACTCCACCGTTGAAAATACATAAGTGATAATGGTGGTCATTGGCTTCGGCCCCAGAGGGGGAACCAGAATAACCAAGATTCAAATACAATAGTAAAAGGTCCTATTTATAATGAACTAGTAACCTAGGGTTTACAGAAATGAGTAAATGATGCAGAAATCCACTTCCAGGCCCACTTGGTGTGTGCTTGGGCTAAGCATTGAAGCTTTCACATGTAGAGACTTTTCTTGGAGTTAAACGCCAACTCTGGTGCCAGTTTGGGCGTTTAACTCCAGCTTTTATGCCAGTTCTGGCGTTTAACGCCAGAATAGGGTAGAAAATTGGCGCTTAAATGCCAGTTTGCGTTATTAAAACTCAAGCAAAGTATGGACTATTATATATTGCTGGAAAGCCCAGGATGTCTACTTTCCAAAGCAATTGAGAGCGCGCCAATTGGGCTTTTGTAGCTCCAAAAAATCTATTTCGAGTGCAGGGAGGTCAGAATCCAACAGCATCTGCAGTCCTTTTTCAGCCTCTGAATCAGATTTTTGCTCAGGTCCCTCAATTTCAGCTAGAAAATACCTGAAATCACAGAAAAACACACAAACTCATAGTAAAGTCCAAAAATGTGATTTTTATTTAAAAACTAATAAAAATATAATAAAAAGTAACTAAAACATACTGAAAACTACCTAAAAAATAATGCCAAAAAGCATATAAATTATCCGCTCATCACAACACCAAACTTAAATTGTTGCTTGTCCCCAAGAAACTAAAAACAAAGTATGATAAAAAGAAGAGAATATACAATAAATTCTGAAAACATCTATGAAGATCAGTTTTAATTAGATGAGCGGGGCTAGTAGCTTTTTGCTTCTGAACAGTTTTGGCATCTCACTTTATCCTTTGAAGTTCAGAATGATTGGCTTCTATAGGAACTCAGAATTCAGATAGTGTTATTGATTCTCCTAGTTCAGTATGTTGATTCTTGAACACAGTTACTTTATGAGTCTTGGCCGTGACCCTAAGCATTTTGTTTTCCAGTATTACCACCGGATACATAAATGCCACAGACACAAAACCGGGTGAACCTTTTCAGATTGTGACTCAGCTTTGCTAGAGTCCCCAATTAGAGGTGTCCAGAGTTCTTAAGCACACTCTTTTTGCTTTGGACCACGACTTTAACCACTCAGTCTCAAGCTTTTCAATTGACACCTTCATGCCACAAGCACATGGTTAGGGACAGCTTGGTTTAGCCGCTTAGGCCAGGATTTTATTCCTGTGGGCCCTCCTATCCATTAATGCTCAAAGCCTTGGATCCTTTTTACCCTTGCCTTTTGGTTTAAAGGGTTACTGGCTTTTTCTGCTTGCTTTTTCTTTTTCTTTCTTTTTCTTTTATTTATTTTTTTTGCCAGATGTTTTTTTTTTCGCAAGCTTTTCACTGCTTTTTCTTGCTTCAAGAATCAATTTTATGATTTTTCATATTATCAATAACATTTCTCCTTTTTCATCATTCTTTCAAGAGCCAACAATTTTAACATTCATAAACAACAAATTCAAAAATTTGCATTGTTCAAGCATTCATTCAAAAAACAAAAAGTATTGCCACCACATCAAAATAATTAAACTATTTTAAAATTTGAAATTCATGTACTTCTTTTTCTTTTGCAATTAAAAACATTTTTTATTTAAGAAAGGTGATGGATTCATAGGACATTCATAGCTTTAAGGCATAGACACTAGACACTAATGATCATGTAATAAAGACACAAACATAGATAGAACATAAAGCATAATTTTCGAAAAACAGAAAAATAAGAACAAGGAAATTAAAGAATGGGTCCACCTTAGTGATGGCGACTTGTTCTTCCTCTTGAAGATTTTATGGAGTGCTTGAGCTCTTCAATGTCTCTTCCTTGCCTTTGTTGCTCCTCCCTCATGACTCTTTGGTCTTCTCTAATTTCATGGAGGAGGATGGAATGCTCTTGGTGCTCCACCCTTAGTTGTCCCATATTGGAACTTAATTCTCCTAGGGAGGTGTTGATTTACTCCCAATAGTTTTGTGGAGAAAAGTGCATCCCTTGAGGCATCTCAGGGATTTCACGATGAGGAATTTTCTCATGCTCTTGGTGAGGTCCATGAGTGGGCTCTCTTGTTTGCTCCATTCTTTTCTTAGTGATGGGCTTGTCCTCATCAATGAGGATGTCTTCCTCTATGTCAATTCCAGCTGAATTGCAGAGTTGACAAATGAGATGAGGGAAGGCTAACCTTGCCAAAGTAGAGGACTTGTCCGCCACCTTGTAGAGTTCAAGGGATATAACCTCATGAACTTCTACTTCCTCTCTAATCATGATGCTATGGATCATGATAGCCCGGTCTATAGTAACTTCAGACCGGTTGCTAGTGGGAATGATTGAGTGTTGGATGAACTCCAACCATCCCCTAGCCACGGGCTTGAGGTCAAGCCTTCTTAGTTAAACCGGCTTCCCTTTTGAATCTCTCTTCCATTGAGCGCCCTCTTCACAAATGTCTATAAAGACTTGGTCCAACCTTTGATCAAAGTTGACCCTTCTAGTGTAGGGGCGTGCATCTCCTTGCATCATGGGCAAGTTGAATGCCAACCTTACATTTTTTGGGCTGAAATCTAAGCATTTCCCCTGGATCATTGTAAGCCAATTCTTTGGGTCCGGGTTCACACTTTGATCATGGTTCTTGGTGATCTATGCATTGGCATAGAACTCTTGAACCATTAAGATCCCGACTTGTTGAATGGGGTTGGTGAGTCCCAACCTCTTCTTCGAATCTCATGTCGGATCTCCAGATATTCACCCTTTTTGAGCTTGAAAGGGACCTCGGATATCACCTTCTTCTTGGCCACAACTTCATAGAAGTGGTCTTGATGTACCCTTGAGATGAATCTCTCCATCTTCCATGACTCAGAGGTGGAAGCTTTTACCTTCCCTTTCCTCTTTCTAGAGGTTTCTCCGGCCTTTGGTGCCATAAATGGTTATGGAAAAATAAAAAGCAATACTTTTACCACACCAAACTTAGAAGGTTTGCTCGTCCTCGAGAAAAAGAAGAAAGAAAAGAGTAGAAGAGGAAGAATTAGGGGAGATGTATGGTAGTAGAGGTTTCGGCCAAGGGGGAGAAGTAGTGTTTGTGATATGTGGAAATGAAGGATTAAAGATTGGTTTATATAGGAGTGGAGAGAGGGGTTGGGTTCGGCCATGTATGGGTGGGTTTGGGAGGGGAAGTGGTTTCAATTTGAATTGTGAGGTGGGTGGGGATTTTGGGGAAGGGTGGGTGGAGGTGATTAGTGAAGAGATGATGGGGAAGAGAAATGGAGGTGATTGGTGAGGGGTATTTGGGGAAGGGTGTTATGGGAAGGTGTCAAGAAGAGAGAGAGAGAGTTGAAGTAGGTGGGGATACTGTGGGGTCCACAGATCCTGAGGTGTCAAGGATTTCTCATCCCTGCACCATGTTGGCGTGTAAACGCCCCCTTGATTGCCAATCCTGGCGTTAAACGCCAGGTTGCTGCCCATTTCTGGCGTTTAACACCAGTTTTTCTCCCCTTTCTGGCGTTTAAACGCCAGCTTTTCTCCCTTTTCTGGCGTTAAACGCCCAGAATAGTGCCAGACTGGGCGTTTAACGCCCATTCTACTACCCTTACTGGCGTTTAAACGCCAGTAAGCTTCTCCTCCAAGGTGTGCTGTTTTTAATACTATTTTTCATTCTATTTTTGCTTTTTCATGTGTTTTTGTGGCTTCACATGATTATCAACCTACAGAAAACATAAAATAACAATGGAAAATAAATAGATATAATTAAAATTGGGTTGCCTCCCAACAAGCGCTTCTTTAATGTCAATAGCTTGACAATGGGCTCTCATGGAGCCTCACAGATACTCAGAGCATGATGATGGCCTCCCAACACCAAACTTAGAGTTTGAATGTGGGGGCTCTATTTGACTCTGCATTGAGAGAAGTTTTTCATGCTTCCTCTCCATAGTTACAGAGGGAGATCCTTAAGCTTTAAACACAAGGGAGTCCTTATTCACGTGAAGGACCAATTCGCCTCTGTCAACATCAATCACAGCTTTTGCTGTGGCTAGGAAGGGTCTGCCAAGGATGATAGATTCATCCATACACTTCTCAGTGTCTAGGATTATGAAATCAGCAGGGATGTAGTGGCCTTCAACCTTTACCAAGACATCCTCTACAAGTCCATAAGCCTGTTTCCTTGGATTGTCTGCCATCTCTAGTGAGATTCTTGTAGCTTGTACCTCAAGGATCCCTAGCTTCTCCATCACAGAGAGTGGCATGAGGTTTATACTTGACCCTAGGTCACATAGAGCCTTCTCAAAAGTCATGGTGCCTATGGTACAAGGTATTAAGAACTTTCCAGGATCCTGTCTCTTCTGAGGTAATCTCTGCCTAGTCAAGTCATCCAATTCTTTGGTGAGCAAAGGGGGGTTCATCCTCCCAAGTCTCATTACTAAATAACTTGGCATTTAGCTTCATGATTGCTCCAAGGTACTTAGCAACTTGCTCTTCAGTAACATCTTCATCCTCTTCAGAGGAAGAATACTCATCAGAGCTCATGAATGGCAGAAGGAAATTCAATGGAATCTCTATGGTCTTTGTATGAGCCTCAGATTTCCATGGTTCCTCATTAGGGAACTCCTTGGAAGCCAGTAGATGTCTATTGAGGTCTTCCTCAGTGGAAATCACTACCTTTCCCTCCTCTGTGTATTCGGCCATGTGGGACGTGTTTATGGCCTTGCATTCTCTCTTTGGGTTCTCTTCTGTATTGCTTGGGAGAGTACTAGGAGAGAGTTCAGTAACTTTCTTACTCAGCTGACCCACTTGTGCCTCTAAATTTCTAATAGAGGACCTTGTTTCAGTCATGAAACTTTGAGTGGTCTTAGTTAGATCATAGATTATGGTTGCTAAGTCAGATTGGCTCTGCTTAGAATTCTCTGTCTGTTGCTGAGAAGATGATGGAAAAGGCTTGCTATTGCTAAACCTATTTCTTCCACCATTACTGTTGTTGAAGCCTTGTTGAGGCCTCTGTTGGTCCTTTCATGAGAAATTTGGATGATTTCTCCATGAAGGATTATAGGTGTTTTCATAGGAACCATGTAATTCACCTCTTCCATTGCTGGGTTCTCAGGATCATAAGCTTCTTCTTCAGATGAAGCTTCTTTGGTACTGCCTGTTGCTGCTTGCTTTCCAGACAGACTCTGAGAAATCATATTGACTTGCTGAGTCAATATTTTGTTCTGAGCCAATATACCATTCAGAGTATCAATCTCAAGAACTCATTTCTTCTGATTTGTCCCATTATTCACAGGATTCCTTTCAGAAGTGTACATGAATTGGTTATTTGCAACCATTTCAATGAGTTCCTGGGCTTCTTCAGGCATCTTCTTCAGATGAAGAGATCCTCCAGCAGAGCTGTCCAATGACATCTTGGACAGTTCAGACATACCATCATAGAAGATACCTATGATGCTCCATTCTGAAAGCATGTCAGAAGGACACCTTCTGATCAATTGCTTGTATCTTTCCCAAGCTTCAGAGAGGGATTCACCTTCCTTCTGTCTGAAGGTCTGGACTTCTACTCTAAGCATACTCAATTTTTGAGGTGGAAAGAATTTGGCCAGAAAAGCACTGACCAGCTTTTTCCAAGAGTTCAGGCTTTCCTTAGGTTGTGAATCCAACCATATTCTAGCTCTATCTCTTACAGCAAAGGGAAAAAGCATAAGCCTGTAGACCTTGAGATCAACCCCATTGGTCTTGACAGTGTCACAGATTTGCAAAAATTTCACCAAAAACTGATGAGGATCTTCCAACGGAAGTCTGTGAAACTTGCAATTATGTTGTATCAGAGAAACTAATTGAGGCTTAAGCTCAAAGTTGTTTGCTCCAATGGCAGGGATAGAGATGCTTCTCCCATAGAAGTCAGGAGTAGGTGCAGTAAAGTCACCAAGCACCTTCCTTGCATTGTTGGCATTGTTGTTATTTTCGGCTGCCATGTCTTCTTCTTGTTTGAAAATTTCTGTTAGGTCCTCTCTAGAGAGTTGTGCTTTAGCTTCTCTTAGCTTTCTCTTCAATGTCCTTTCAGGTTCAGGATCAGCTTCAACAAGAATGCCTTTGTCTTTGCTCCTGCTCATATGAAAGAGAGAAGAAGAAAGTATGGAATCTTCTATGTCACAGTATAGAGATTCCTTGAGGTGTCAGAGGAAAAGAAGAATAGAAGGAGGAGGTAGAGATAAGAGAATTCGAACTTATAGAGAGGGGGAGTGTTAGTTCTTAAATAGAAGAAGGTGAGAAGGGGGGAGAATTTTCGAAAAAAAATTTTTAAATAAAACTAAAAATTGTAAATTAAAAAGAATTTGAAATAATTAAAAGAAATTTTGAAAATTCAGTTGATGATTTTCGAAAATTAAAATTGAGAAAGTCATTAAGTGATTTTGAAAAAGATTTTGAAATTAGAAATCAAAAAGATATGATTGAAAATTATTTTGAAAAAGATGTGGTTGAGAAGATATGATTGAGAAGATAGGGTTTTAAAAAGATATGATTGAACGGATATGATTGAAAAACAATTTAAAAAGATTTGATTTTAAGATTAATGACTTGGCTAAAAAGAAATTTAAAAGATATGATTCGAAAATTCAAATATTGAACCTTTCTTAACAAGGAAGAAATTTTTGAATCAAATCACTAATTGTTAGCAAGGATTTTCGAAAATAGTAAAAAAAATGGAAAGGATTTGATTTTGAAAAGATATGATTTGAAAAAGATTTGATTATGAAAAATTATGAAAATTTGAAAAAGATTTGAATTAAAAACAAAATCTTCCCTCCTGTGCCCTCTTGGTGTTAAACGCCCAGAATGGTATCCATTCTGGCATTTAACACCCAAAATACTACCTTTTTGGGCGTTTAACGCCCAGCCAGGTACCCTGGCTGGCGTTTAAATGCCAGTTTTCCTTCCTCACTGGGCGTTTTGAACGCCTAGCTTTTTCTCTATAATTTCTCTGCTGTATGTTCTGAATCTTCAATTCTCTGTATTATTAACTTGAAAAGACATAATTTTGAATTTTTTTTTTTGAATTTTTAATGATGAGAAACAATCAAAATGCAACTAATCATGGAAAACTAAGATCAAACAAACAATGCATCCAAGACACCAAACTTAGAAATTTTTATATTAGAGACACTAACAAATTGAGAATGCATATGAGAAACAACAAAACACACAAAACAAGAGAATTTAAAGATCAGAGTAAGGAAAATCATCAAGAACAACTTGAAGATTAATGTAGAACATAATTCATACATTCGAAAAATGCAGGGAATTAAATAAAACATGCAAGACACCAAACTTAAAAATTGACACTAGACTTAAACAAGAAACACAAATTATTTTTTATTTTTATCATTTTATAAAAAAAAATTTGTATTTTTTTTTTGTTTTTTTCGAAAATTATTTGGAAAAAGAAAATAAGAAATTCAAAATTCTTGATGAGAATTCCAGGAATCATGCAATGTTAGTCTAAAACTCCGGTCCAGGAATTAGACATGGCTTACTAGCCAGCCAAGCTTTCAATGAAAGCTTTGGTCCAAAGCACTAGACATGGCCAATGGCCAGCCAAGCCTTAGCAGATCATTACATTCAACAGCAAGATTGATAGAAATCAACAAGCTCTTGTGATGATAAGTTGAAACCTCGGTCCAAAAGGTTAGATATGGCTTCACAGCCAGCCAGACTTCAACAGATCATCATGAAACTCTAGAATTCATTCTTAAAAACTTTGAAGAATAAAATAAAAAAAATTTCTTTTTGAAATTTTTCGAAAATAAAAAGTAAAAATCTTAAACATAAACTAAATTACCTAATCTGAGCAACAAGATGAACCGTCAGTTGTCCAAACTCGAACAATCCCCGGCAACGGCGCCAAAAACTTGGTACACGAAATTGTAATCTCAACGGCGCCAAAAACTTGGTACAAACGATTGTAATCTCAACTCCTTTTCACAACTCCGCACAAGTAACCAGCAAGTGCACTGGGTCGTTGATGAGCGGATAATTTATACACTTTTTGGCATTGTTTTTAGTATGTTTTTAGTATATTTTAATTAGTTTTTATTATATTTTTATTAGTTTTTAAATAAAAATTACTCTTCTGGACTTTACTATGAGTTTGTGTGTTTTTTTGTGATTTCAGGTATTTTCTGGCTAAAATTGAGGGACCTGAGCAAAAATCTGATTCAGAGACTGAAAAAGGACTGCAGATGCTGTTAGATTCTGACCTCCCTGCACTCAAGTGGATTTTCTGGAGCTACAGAAGCCCAATTGGCGCGCTCTCAATTGCGTTGGAAAGTAGACATCCTGGGCTTTCCAGCAATATATAATAGTCCATACTTTGCCTGAGATTTGATGGCCCAAACAGGCGTTCCAAGTTAGCTCAAGAATTCTGGCGTTTAACTCCAAAACTAGCACAAAAGCTGACGTTTAACTCCAAGAAAAGTCTCTACACGAAAATGCTTCAATGCTCAGCCCAAGCACACACCAAGTGGGCCCGGAAGAAGATTTCTACATTAATTACTAATTTCTGTAAACCCTAGGCTACTAGTTTTCTATAAATAGGACCTTTTGCTATTGTATTTTGCATCTTGGGACGTTTAGTCCTTAGACCCTTGAGGCTGGCCATTCGGCTATGCTTACACTATTTGTTCTTATGTATTCTCAACGGTGGAGTTTCTACACACCATAGATTAAGGTGTGGAGCTCTGCTGTTCTTCATGAATTAATACAAAGTACTATTGTTTTTCTATTCAACTCAAGTCTATTTCTTCTCCAAGATATTCATTCGTTCTTCAACTTGATGAATGTGATGATCTGTGACACTCATCATCATTCTCACCTATGAACATGTGCCTGACAACCACCTCTGTTCTACTAGCAATGGCTTGAATGCGTATCTCTTGGGTTTCTAATCTAAGATTAGAACCTTCGTGGTATAGGCTAGAATTATTGGTAGCCATTCCTGAGATCCGGAAAGTCTAAACCTTGTCTGTGGTATTCCGAGTAGGATCTGGGAAGGGATGACTGTGACGAGCTTCAAACTCGCGATTGTGGGGCGTGTGACAGACGCAAAAGGATCAATGGATCCTATTCCAACATGATCGAGAACCGACAGCTGATTAGCCGATGTTGTGATAGAGCATCAGAACCATTTTCACTGAGAGGACGGGATGTAGCCATTGACAACGATGATGCCCAACATAAAGCTTGCCATGGAAATGAGTATGAATGATTGGAAGAAGGCAATAGGAAAGCAGAGGTTCAAGAGGAACAAAGCATCTTCATACGCTTATCTGAAATCCACCAATGAATTACATAAGTATCTCTATCTTTATTTTATGTTTTATTCATCTTTTAATTATCAATCCTCTATCATCATTTAAATCTGCCTGACTGAGATTTACAAGATGACCATAGCTTGCTTCAAGCCGACAATCTCCGTGGGATCGACCCTTACTCACGTAAGGTTTATTACTTGGACGACCCAGTGCACTTGCTGGTTAGTTGTGCGGAATTGTGACAAAGTGTGATTCACGTTTGAGAGCTCCAAGTCCTTTGGCGCTATTGTTGATGATCACAATTTTGTGCACCAAGTTTTTGGCGCCGTTTCCGGGGATTGTTCGAGTTTGGATAACTGACGGTTCATCTTGTTGCTTAGATTAGGTATCTTTTCTTCACAAGGTGATGTTCTTATCATCACAAAAGCTGATTGATTTTCATCAATTTAGCTATTGAATGTAATGTCCTACTGAAGCTTGGCCAAACATGTCTAATCCTTTTTAGACTGAAGCTTTAGACTAACATTGCATGATTCCTGGAATTCTTATTAAAAGTTTTGAATCTCTTTATTTTCTTTTCTATATAAGTTTCGAAAATCACAAAAAAATTTATAAAATCATAAAAATCAAAAATATTTTATGTTCCTTGTTTGAGTCTAGTATCAATTTTTAAGTTTGGTGTCAATTGCATGTTTCTGGTCTTCTTGCATTTTTCGAATTCATACATGTTCTTCATTGATCTTCAAGTTATTCTTGATGATTCCATTGCTATGATCTTTAAATTCTCTTGTTTTGTATGTTTTGTTGTTTCTTACATGCATTTTTACATTGTTATAGTCCTTAGTATACAAACTTTTAAGTTTGGTGTCTTACATGCATTGTTTATTTGATCTTAGTTGCATTTTTTTATTGATTCTTGCTTCAATTCAAGATTTACTTCAAATTTTCAAGTTATTACTTGCCTATTAAGAAAGGATCAAATTTTAAATTTTAGAATCATATCTTTTAATTTCTTGTTAGTCAAGTAATCAACTTTAGTTTTCAAACTTTCTTTTTCTAAATTGATTTTCAATCATATCTTTTCAAACATATCTTTTCAATCACATCTTTTTCAAAATTATTTTTTTTCAATCATATCTTTTTCTAATTTCAAAATCTTTTTTTCAAAAATCACTTTATTTCTTTCCCAATCTTAGTTTTCGAAAATCTCAATCAAATTTTCAAATTCCTTTTTAAAATCTTTTAATTAATTTTCGAAAATTTTTCCCCTCTTTTCACATCCTTCTATTTAAGGGACTAAGACTCCTCCTCAAGGTACAATTCGAACTCCCTCCGTCTTTAAATGTTCGAATTCTCCTCCATCTACCTCCTCCTTCTATTCTTCTTTTCCTCTGACACATCAAGGAATCTCTATACTATTACATAGAGGATTCCCTACTTTCTTGTTCTCTTCTCTTTCATATGAGCAGGAACAAAGATAAAGGCATACTTGTTCAAGCTGATCCTGAACCTAAAAAGACCTTGAAGAGAAAGCTAAGAGAAGCTAAAGAACAATTCTCTCTAGAGGGCCTAACAGAGCTCTTCAAAGAAGAAGAAACCATGGAATCCGAAAACAACAATGCCAACAATGCAAGGAAGGTGCTTGGTGACTTTACTGCACCTACTCCTGATTTCTATGGGAGAAGCATCTCTATCCCTGCCATTGGAGCAAACAACTTTGAGCTTAAGCCTCAATTAGTTTCTCTAATGCAACAGAATTGCAAGTTTCATGGACTTCCATTGGAAGATCCTCATCAGTTCTTAGCTGAGTTCTTGCAAATCTGTGACACTGTCAAGACCAATAGGGTTGACCCTGAAGTCTACAGACTTATGCTTTTTCCTTTTGCTGTAAGAGACAGAGCTAGGACATGGTTGGATTCACAACCTAAGGAAAGCCTGAACTCTTGGGAAAAGCTAGTCAATGCCTTCTTGGCAAAGTTCTTTCCACCTCAAAAATTGAGTAAGCTTAGAGTGGAAGTCCAAACCTTTAGACAGAAGGATGGTGAATCCTTCTTTGAAGCCTGGGAGAGATACAAGCAATTGATCAGAAGGTGCCCTTCTGACATGCTTTCAGAATGGAGCATCATAGGAATCTTCTATGATGGTCTGTCTGAACTATCCAAGATGTCATTGGATTGCTCTGCTGGAGGATCTCTTCATCTGAAGAAGACGCCTACAGAAGCTCAAGAACTCATTGAAATGGTTGCAAATAACCAATTCATGTACACCTCTGAAAGGAATCCTGTGAATAATGGGACAACTCAGAAGAAAGGAGTTCTTGAGATTGATACTCTAAATGCCATATTGGCTCAGAATAAAATATTGACCCAACAAGTCAATATGATTTCTCAGAGTCTGTCTGAAATGCAAGCAGCAACAGGGAGTACTAAGGAAGCTTCCTCTGAAGAAGAAGCTTATGATCCTGAGAACCTAGCAATGGAAGAGGTGAATTACATAGGAGAACCCTATGGAAACACCTATAATCCTTCATGGAGAAATCATCCAAATCTCTCATGGAAGGACCAACAGAGGCCTCAACAAGGCTTCAACAACAACAATGGTGGAAGAAACAGGTTTAGCAATGGCAAGCCTTTTCCATCATCTTCTCAACAACAGACAGAGAATTCTAAGCAGAGCCACTCTGACTTAGCAACCATTGTCTCTGATCTAATCAAAACCACTCAAAGTTTCATGACTGAAATAAGATCCTCCATTAGAAATTTGGAGGCACAATTGGGTCAGCTGAGTAAGAAAATTACTGAACTCCCTCCTAGCACTCTCCCAAGAAATACAGAAGAGAATCCCAAAAGAGAGTGCAAGGCCATAACCACATTTCACATGGCCGAACATGGAGAGGAGGAAGAGGCAGTGATTCCCACTGAGGAAGACCTCAATGGACGTCCACTGACCTCCATGGAATTCCCTAATGAGGAACCATGGGAATCTGAGGCTCAGACTGAGACCATAGAGATTCCATTAAATTTACTTCTGTCATTCATAAGCTCTGATGAGTATTCTTCCTCTGAAGAGGATGAAGATGTCACTGAAGAGCAAGTTGCTAAGTACCTTGGAGCAATCATGAAGCTAAATGCCAAGTTATTTGGTAATGAGACTTGGGAGAATGAACCTCCATTGCTCATCAAAGAACTGGATGACTTAACTAGGCAGAGATTACCTCAAAAGAGACAGGACCCTGGAAAGTTCTCAATCCCTTGTACCATAGGCACCATGACCTTTGAGAAGGCTTTGTGTGACCTAGGGTCAAGCATAAACCTTATGCCTCTCTCTGTAATGGAGAAGCTAGGGATCATTGAGGTACAAGCTGCTAGAATCTCACTGGAGATGACAGACAATTCAAAGAAACAAGCTTATGGACTTGTAGAGGATGTCTTGGTAAAGGTTGAAGACCATTACATCCCTGCTGATTTCATAGTCCTAAAGACTGGGAAGTGTATGGATAAATCCATCATCCTTGGCAGACCCTTCCTAGCCACAGCAAAAGCAGTGATTGATGTTGACAGAGGAGAATTGATCATTCAAGTGAATGGAGACTCCCTTGTGTTTAAAGCTCAAGGATATCCCTCTATAACCATGGAGAGGAAGCATGAAGAGCTTCTCTCAATACAGAGTCAAACAGAGCCCCCACAGTCAAACTCTAAGTTTGGTGTTGGGAGTCCACAACCCAACTCTAAGTTTGGTATTGAACCCCCACATTCAAACTCTAAGTTTGGTGTTGGGAGGTTTCAACATTGCTCTGAACATCTGTGAGGCTCCATGAGAGCCCACTGTCAAGCTATTGACATTAAAGAAGCGTTTGTTGGGAGGCAACCCAATCGTTACTATTCTATGATAATTTTCTATTTTCTATTTTATATTTTCTGTAGGTTGATGATCATATGAAGTCACAAAAATAATTGAAAAAGCAAAAACAAAGTGAAAAACAGAATGAAAAATAGAACAACCTGGAGGAGACAGTTACTGGCGTTTAAACGCCAATAAAGGTAGCAGAATGGGCGTTAAACGCCCAGTCTGGCACCATTCTGGGCGTTTAACGCCAGAAAAGGGCACCAGACTGGCGTTTAACGCCAGGAATGGGCAAGAAGCTGGCGTTAAACGCCAGAAATGGGTAGCAGCCTGGCGTTTAACGCCAGGATTGGCAGCAAGGGGCGTTTTGCACGCCACTTGGTGCAGGGATGAGATATCCTTGACACCTCAGGATCTGTGGACCCCACAGGATCCCCACCTACCCCACCACTCTCTCTCTTCTTCATCCATTCACCAATCACCTCAATACCTCTTCCCCAAAAATCCCTCACCTATCAACTCCCACCATTCTCTTCACCACTCACATCCATCCTTCATAAAACCCCACCTACCTCACCATCCAAATTCAAACCACTTTCCCTCCCAAACCTACCCATAATGGCCGAACCATACACACCCCTCTCACCCCTATATAAACCCATCTTCACTCCTTCATTTTCACACAACCTAAACACCACTTCTCCCCCTTAGCCGAAACACAAAGCCCACTCCATCTCCTCTATTTCTTCTTCTTCTACTCTCTTCTTCTTTTGCTCGAGGACGAGCAACCTTCTAAGTTTGGTGTGGTAAAAGCTAAAGCTTTTTGTTTTTCCATAACCATTTATGGCACCAAAGGCCGGAGAAACCTCTAGAAAGAGGAAAGGGAAGGCAAAAGCATCCACCTTCGAGTCATGGGAGATGGAGAGATTCCTCTCAAGGGTGCATCAAGACCACTTCTATGAAGATGTGGCCAAGAAGAAAGTGATCCCCGAGGTCCCTTTCAAACTCAAAAAGAATGAGTATCCGGAGATCCGACATGAGATCCGAAGAAGAGGTTGGGAAGTTCTCACCAACCCTATTCAATAAGTTGGAATCTTAATGGTTCAAGAGTTCTATGCCAATGCATGGATCATCAAGAACCATGATCAAAGTGTGAACCCGGACCCTAAGAATTGGCTTACAATGGTCCGAGGGAAATACTTGGATTTTAGTCCAGAAAATGTAAGGTTGGCATTCAACTTGCCCATAATGCAAGGAGATGCACACCCCTACACTAGAAGGGTCAACTTTGATCAAAGGTTGGACCAAGTCCTCATGGACATATGTGAAGAGGGCGCTCAATAGAAGAGAGATTCAAGAGGAAAGCCAGTTCAACTAAGAAGGCATGACCTCAAGCCCATGGCTAGGGGATGGTTGGAGTTCATCCAACGCTCAATCATTCCCACTAGCAACCGGTCCAAAGCTATTATAGACCGGGCTATCATGATACATAGCATCATGATTGGAGAAGAAGTGGAAGTTCATGAGGTTATATCCCAAGAACTCTACAAGGTGGCGGACAAGTCCTCCACTATGGCAAGGTTAGCCTTCCCTCATCTCATTTGTCACCTCTGCAATTCGGCTGGAATTGACATAGAGGAAGACATCCTCATTGATGAGGACAAGTCTATCACTAAGAAAAGGATGGAGCAAACAAGATATCCCACTCATGGACAAGAGCATGAGGAAACAAGAGATCCCACTGATGGACAAGATGCCTCAAGGGATGCATTTTCCTCCACAAAACTATTGGGAGTAAATCAACACTTCCCTAGGAGAATTAAGTTCCAATATGGGACAACTAAGGGTGGAGCACCAAGAGCATTCCATCCTCCTCCATAAAATTAACGAAGATCAAAGAACCATGAGAGAGGAGCAACAAAGGCAAGGAAGAGACATTGAGGAGCTCAAGCACTCCATAAGATCTTCAAGAGGAAGAACAAGCTGTCATCACTAAGGTGGACCCGTTCTTTAATTTCCTTGTTCTTTATTTTCTGTTTTTCGAAAATTGTGCTCTATGTTTATTTATGTTTGTGTCTTTATTACATGATCATTAGTGTCTAAGTGTCTATGCCTTAAAGCTATGAAAATAAATCCATCACCTTTCTTAAATGAAAAATGTTTTTAATTGAAAAAGAAAAAGAAGTACATGAATTTTGAATTTTAAAATAGTTTAATTATTTTGATGTGGTGGCAATGCTATTGTTTTTCTGAATGAATGCTTGAACAGTGCATATTTTTCAATTTGATTGTTTATGAATGTTAAAATTGTTGGCTCTTGAAAGAATGAAAGAAAATGGAGAAATGTTATCTGATGATTTGAAAAATCATAAAATTGATTCTTAAAGCAAGAAAAAGCAGTGAAAAGCTTGCAAAAAAAAAAGAAGAGCAAGCAGAAAAAGCCAATACCCCTTTAAACCAAAAGGCAAGGGTGATAAAAAGGATCCAAGGCTTTGAGCATCAGTGGATAGGAGGGCCCACAGGAATAAAATCCTGGCCTAAGCAGCTAAACCAAGCTGTCCCTAACCATGTGCTTGTGGCGTGAAGATGTCAAGTGAAAACTTGAGACTGAGCGGTTAAAGTCGAGGTGCAAAGCAAAAAAAGAAGAGTGTGCTTAAGAACCCTGGACACCTCTAATTGGGGACTCTAGCAAAGCTGAGTCACAATCTGAAAAGGTTCACCCAGTTATGTGTATGTGGCATTTATGTATCCGGTGGTAATACTGGAAAACAAAGTGCTTAGGGCCACGGCCAAGACTCATAAAGTAGCTGTGTTCAATAATCAACATACTTAACTAGGAAAGTTAGTAACACTATCTGGATTCTGAGTTCCTATAGATACCAATCATTCTGAACTTCAAGGGATAAAGTGAGATGCCAAAACTGTTCAGAAGCAAAAAGCTAAAAGCCCCGCTCATCTAATTAATACTGATCTTCATAGATGTTTTTGGAATTCATTGTATATTCTCTTATTTTTTTATCCTATTTGATTTTCAGTTGCTTGGGGACAAGCAACAATTTAAGTTTGGTGTTGTGATGAGCGGATAATTTATACGCTTTTTGGCATTGTTTTTAGTATATTTTTAGTATATTTTAATTAGTTTTTATTATATTTTTATTAGTTTTTAAATAAAAATCACTCTTCTTGACTTTACTATGAGTTTGTATGTTTTTCTGTGATTTCAGGTATTTTCTGGCTGAAATTGAGGGACCTGAGCAAAAATCTGATTCAGAGGCTGAAAAAGGACTACAGATGCTGTTGGATTCTGACCTCCCTGCACTCAAAGTGGATTTTCTGGAGCTACAAAAGCCCAATTGGCGCGCTCTCAATTGCGTTGGAAAGTAGACATCCTGGGCTTTCTAGCAATATATAATATTCCATACTTTTCCTGAGATTTGATGGCCCAAACAGGCGTTCCATGTCAGCTCAAGAATTCTGGTGTTTAACTCCAAAACTGGCACAAAAGCTGGAGTTAAACGCCCAAACTGGCACAAAAGCTGGCGTTTAACTCCAAGAAAAGTCTCTACATGAAAATGCTTCAATGCTCAGCCCAAGCACACACCAAGTGGGCCCGGAAGAAGATTTCTGCATTAATTACTGATTTCTGTAAACCCTAGGCTACTAGTTTTCTATAAATAGGACCTTTTGCTATTGTATTTTGCATCTTAGGACGTTTAGTCCTTAGACCCTTGAGGCGGGCCATTCGGCCATGCTTACACTATTTGTTCTTATGTATTCTCAACGGTGGAGTTTCTACACACCATAGATTAAGGTGTAGACAATCTCCGTGGGATCGACCCTTACTCATGTAAGGTTTATTACTTGGACGACCCAGTGCACTTGCTGGTTAGTTGTGCGGAATTGTGACAAAGTGTGATTCACGTTTGAGAGCTCCAAGTCCTTTGGCGCCATTGTTGATGATCACAATTTCGTGCTGAAAGTCCAGAAATTTGATTTTTATTTAAAAACTAATAAAAATATAATAAAAAATAACTAAAACATACTGAAAACTACCTAAAAACAATGCCAAAAAGCGTATAAATTATCCGCTCATCACCTACCCTTTAAATCACCCTTGTCAGCCACTTTGAGCCTTTTAAATCCCATTTGTTCTATATTTTACCACATCACTAGCCTTAAGCAGAAAGACCATTAAACACCCCAAATTGAATCTTTGATTAGCTTAAGATAGAGATTGTGTGTTAATTAAGCATGGGAAAATTGTGGAAACATGGGTTAATAAAGGAATATGTTATGTTCTTACCTTAATAAAATAATAGAAATTTGGGTACCTACTCATGTAAAACAGAAAAAATAAAAATCCATGTGCATTCATATGTTATTTATAAAAAAAATCCAAAAATATTCAATAAATATTTAAATAAATAAGGGGACAAAATTAGAATTAAATAGAGTATGTGTATGTTAGGTGAAAGCTTAGGTTAGTCAAAGATTCATATTTTAGCTCACTTAGCCATATATATACCCTCACCCTAACCTTAGCCCCACTACAACCTTGAAAAAGACCTCATGATGTTGCATTAGTACATTAATTATTGTTGATTGGTTAGGTGAAGAATAAAGTTTAGAAAGCATGATTAGAGAAGAGTAGAGTGATTACCCTATACACTTGAGAGGCTAAAGTGCATATACACCATCAGTGAGGGTTCAATGCTTAATTCTATGTTCCCTGCTTTTATGAGCTGTCTTCTTACGTTTTTATCTGTTCTTACTGTATAAATTGAATTAGTGGAATTTGATTTATGTTTATCTTGAAGAGCTTATTTATTTTTAACCAAGTAGACAAGAATCATATAGTTGCATTCATATATATAGGTTGCATTGCATTGCATGAGTCTTACATTTTCCTACTCATTTATTTTATCTCCGTAAGCTAAGCATGAGGACATGCTAATGTTTAAGTGTGGGGAGGTTGATAAACCATTATTTTATGATTTATATTGTGTTTAATTGAGTGATTTTATCAAGTCTTTACCTACTTATTCATATAGATTGCATGAATTTTATAATTCCTTCCTAGTATTGTTTATGGTTGAAAACTTGCTTCCTAGAAACCTTTAATTAGTACATTTTAATTCTCCTTTATACCATTCGATGCCGTGATC
The DNA here is from genome assembly GCF_000816755.2 of Arachis ipaensis. Classification (NCBI taxonomy): domain Eukaryota; kingdom Viridiplantae; phylum Streptophyta; class Magnoliopsida; order Fabales; family Fabaceae; genus Arachis; species Arachis ipaensis. The sequence continues at coordinate 102,469,512 of NC_029794.2, forward strand.
CGTGTGTTAAGTGTTTCAGGCTTCATAGGGCAAGAATGGCTTAGAGAATAGAGAGGAAGCTTGCAAAATTAGAAGGAACACAAGAAACCAAGGAGATGACCAGCAAACACTGACGCGATCGCTTGGCTCACGCGAGCGCGCGAAATGAAGAAATTGCAGTGACGCGAACGCGTGCCTAACGCAAACGCATGGATTGGAGTCTACACGAGTGACGCGAACTCGTAGACGACGTGAACGCGTGACAAGGAAAATCGCTGAATGACGCAAACACGTGGACGACGCGTACGCGTGACCTGCGCGATCTGCAGAAATAACAGAATACGCTGGGGGCGATTTCGGGCCGCGTTTTAACCCAGTTTTTAGCCCAGAAACACATACTAAAGTTAGGGAACATGCAGAAACTCAACACGCATCCACACACATTCAGATACATCGATATTAGGATTACTTTTAGTTTTAGATCAGAATCTAGATTAACTTTACATTGATAGTTTATGCTTTCGCTTTGGATTTTGGATGCTGAAGAGTCATTACCTCCGTGAAGACATCACTTTAGTTTGTTTCCATATTTCTTTACTCTTATTAGTTGCTCATTGACCCTATTCAAATAAGTATGTTGCATTTTGGATTTATTAATATATAGAGTTACTTTTATTTTTAATTAATTTTAAATATCTATTTTATTTCATTTAATTATGTCTTCTATATTTTTATGAGTATTAATTCCATGTCAATGGAGTAGATTTTATACTTGACATGGGAGTTGATTAAGAGGAGACACTTGAGTTGGAATGCTCAAGTGCTTAGTTAAATTGGACGTTGTTGGCTAATCCTATACCTACTAACGCTAGACCTTCCCAAGGGAGAGGACTAGGATTTGTGGGTAAGAGTTAGCTCAATCACTTGACTTTCCTTTATTTAGTAAGGGTTAACTAAGTGAAAACAACAACCTCTTTACACTACACTTGAGAAGATTCCATCAAGGATAGAACTTCCAATTAATCATTCCCCCAGTCAAGGTCATTTAATATAGAATATCAATAATTGTTCTTAGTTTATTTTTATTGCTTTAATTTACAATTATTTTTATTCATTATCAAAACTCAACTTTTCTGGAAAACTTCTAGTTAATAAAATAGCACACTTTCCTGCAACTCGTTGGGAGATGACCTGGGACTCATACTCCCAGTATTTTTTTTTCTAAAATTTGTGACAAACCTTTTTAAATTGGTGAGGCAGACTTTAGCTGGTTAAGGGGCTATACTTGCAATGCATTTTTCTTATTAAGATTCTCTTAATTGGTCTAACTTTTGTCACGCATCAAATTATTTCAGGAATTGTAAACAATTTCGAGGTTAATTATAAAAATCTTAACGAAGTGGGCAAGAAAAATCAGATAGATAAAGTGGTCAATGGAATAATAATGGAACGAGAAAAATGTGATGGAAGACGTCAAAACCAAATTCAAAGCAAGGATTCAGTGTCAAATTCTTTCGTAAGCCAATTGCCACTAAACCTATCATCCAAAGGTAACACAGCAGTAAGAGATTTAATGTAATTTGCTACATAAAGAGCTATATAAAGTGATACATAAAAATTAATTGATTTATATAGAGAAAGCAGAGAATGCTAGGATACAAAGAGCTATCAATTTGCAGTGTAAAAAGTAAATCAAACGGTCTCAGACACAACAAGGTATAGCTTAATCACCAACAATACATACATTAAAACTTTTGACAACTTCATAGCATGAATTTGGACTATGTTGTTTTCTAGATGGTTTTGTATAAGTTATTAAAGATTTGTTTGTATCTACTATTTTTGCCGTAGGAACCAATTCTACAATCACATTCACACTACTACCAATGGATTTCAATTCCATGGCAGGTATCATAGGAGAATTGAATTAATATCTAATTAGCTAGAATGAAAGTTGTTATGATTTAGGTCCATAAATAGAAAAAAAAGGTGCTTGGTTCCTACTGCATATACGTTTATAAATGAGTCAGACATACATCATTTTGTCTTGAACAGGTGTCTCAAGTAATGGAGCTGGTAATAGAGTGGACAATAATACCCAGATTCAAGGTAATAAAGGTTTGATATCACACTTAATGATACTTTCTCAAATCAACTATAAAATTTGTATTTTGGATGAACTATGTTCTACATATACTGATCGATATTTCTTGCAATAGATCAAACAAAATCAGTAAGAAAGTATAGAAGCAAATAATGGATGCAAAACGATCTACTGAACTCTCAATACATGGAAAGGGTATGCTAAATTAGCTGTATGTATTGTATTATAATTGGTTTAAGGGTAATATCTTTTAAAGGGGTTAATATGTTAGTAGAAAGATAGAATAAAAATTATATTAATTAAAATTAAATTACTACGGTCATCAACCAAAATGCTTAAATAATTATGCAAAACATTACCTAAGAAAGAAGAAAAAGAGTAAAGGACATAAGATTATATAGGAGGAGATTAAATAGAGACAATGAATTATAATTTATTAACCAATAGAATTGAATGTTTATTTATATAGTAAACATAAATAGAAGTGAGAATAAATAGAGACAATGAATTATAATTTATTAACCAATTCATATCTATTAAGAGAAAGAATATTAATTAAAATGAAAGATATAGAATAACGTATATAGAAATAAAAAGTAAAAAGAGATGAAAATATAATGTTAAACATTGCATAAGAAAAATAAAATGTGATGTAAGAATAAAAAAACTAAAATGGCAAGTTTACTAAAATATTTATGTAGCAATAGTCGAAACTGTGTAATATGTCAAGACTTGACTATATCAGTACGTAATTTTCATTTTTATACATTATTAAAAAATAGATAGATTGATAAATAATTAAATTGAAATAGTGTAGGTCTAAGATACATGCTTATTTTTTTTGTTGTAAAGATAAAATGGTAATTTTATATGAAACTTAAAATCTCATGTATTATGTAATATCTTTTTATATATTATAATAATGGATTTCACAGTTGTTGGTAAAAAGCAAGTGGGCAACAAAGATGGAGTAAGACGGACTACAAAGACTAATCGTGGTATAATGTTTAAATTTATGGTATTTTTGTACTTGGATGTATATATTAATAAAATTTTATTACACAATATTGCATAAAGTAAGAGATTAATTTATTAATTCAATCGAAATGTATGTAGTCCTTATAAACTCACACTTGGTTCTTTGAAATCTGATAAAGACTTTAGCAAGAAAAATAGTGGTATGTAGTATATATATTATGGAGAGGTTTTGTTGGTATTGAATTTTTACAAGTCTACCAAATCAGCTAATTAAACTAGATAATTATTTACACCAATTGTTGGATTTTTTCAAACACGTAATTCGTTAAGTTACTTAAATGATGACAAGTTTAGTTGTTTTATATTGTAGAATCTAAACAATTAACTCCTCTATACAGGTAATAACGTGGGACGTAGATCAAACAGAGATGCCAATTTTAGTAATTCGATGAATAAAGGTATGGGGTAACTTTAATGTCTTACTAAACTATTATTGCTTAATATCAGATTTCAAAATTAATAACAATATGAATCACATCTGCTAATGACCTTGATTATGCAGAGTATGTGCACATCGGATATGCAATCTATGAATGTGAACATTATCATGCTCTTTATTGGTATGATGAAAGGTCAAACAAGAGTTACAAGACAGCAGAACCAAAATTCACATTATGTTGTAAAAGAGGACAGGTTCAACTTCCACAACTACAAAAATTTCCAATAGTGTTGTATGATTTGTTGTTCAATGATAGTCCTAAGAGCAAACATTTCTGGGATAATATCAGAGCTTACAATAGCATGTTTCAGTTCACATCAATGGGTGCAAAAATAGACCGTGGAATAAATCAAGCGAGAGGTCTACCAATATTTATACTATGTGGAGAGAACTATCATCCAATGGGTAGTCTCATTCCACCAGAGAAAAATATTGCAAAATTTGCCTACTTATATGTATTTGATACTCATAATGAGATCCAAACCCGCATGGCTGCTATCCGATAAGTTTTAGAGTTATGCTTTTGTAGTGTAGATACGAGAATTCTATACATATGTCAGGAATTATTGAAGTAAAATGTGCAGAATAAAATGAATGAATTTTAACTTTTGTTTTTGGTATGTAGGGGCAATGACCACAAAGAGATTCACAAGGACATTGTAAGAGAATTAAAGTAGATGCTTGATGAGAACAATATTTTGGTGAAGGCATTTCGCATGGTTAGAGAGTCGGTCTCTAAAGATACGCATACTCAAATCAAGCTAAGGCTTCCGGGAAAAAGGGGTAAAGATGGTAGGAGATACAACTTGCCCACCACAGATGAGGTTGCTGCACTGGTTGTGGGTGGCTTTGATATCGATAAAACTGATAGAGATATTGTGGTCGAGATACAAAGTTAAAGATTACAAAGGATTAATCAACTCAATCTAGCATATTTGGGATTATAATACCTGTTGTTATTTCCTTTTGGAGAGGATGGGTACAAGGAAGACATACCTCTCAACAAGCGTAATCAGAGTGAGGGTAAAGGTCGACAAGAGGTTTCAATGAGAGAATTCTTCACTTTTAAGATACAAGAAAGGTTAGCTGACGGCTCTCCTCTGTTATATTCCAGGCGGCTATTTCAACAATTTTTGGTTGATGGATTTTCGATAATTGGATCATCTCGACTAAATTATATACGCCTTGATCAAGAGAGGATCAGATGTGAGATGTATAGGGGTATAAAGGAAGCAGTTCTGAGTGGGGAAACTACTTCATCATCGCATGGCAAACGTATTATATTGCCATCATCGTTTACAAGAGGTCCCAGATATATAATTCAGAACTATCAAGATGCAATGGCAATATGTAACGTTGTGGGGTATCCGGACCTCTTCACTATATTCACATGCAATTCCAAGTGGCCCGAGGTTGAAGACTTTCTTAAGAATAGGAAATTAAATGCAGAAGATAGGCTTAACATAGTATGCAGGACATTCAAGACAAAATTGGATTTGCTGATTAAAGATATTAAGGTGAACAAGATTTTTGGCAGAGTTTGTAAAGGTATTTTGCATTTAAGAAAATCGGATACATTCAATAAATTGTGATTTTTAAGTAGTATGTGGTAAAATTGAGTACCCATGCAATGGCTTTTAATAAACTTAACAAACATATGTACTATTTTTGACACAATTGCATACACAATTGGGTTCTAAAAGCGTGGACTACCACATGCACATATACTATTATTCTTACACAAGGATGACAAGCTTCCCACAGCTGACAACATTGACAAGATAATATCTGCTAAGATCCCGGATAAAGAGCTAAATCCTGAATACTTAGAAGTAGTTGAAAAGCATATGATGCATGGTCCATGTGGGTTGGCAAGGAAAGATTCATCATGTATGGAGAATGGAAAATATATACGTCACTTTGCTAAGAGATTTGTCGATTCCACAACTGTCGATGATGATGGGTATCCAGTATATAGGCGCAGAGAAGATGGAAGAACTATTAGCAAGTCTGTGATTGACCTTGATAACCGTTATGTGGTTCCTCACAACAGACTACTGCTTATAAGATATGGAGCTCATATAAATGTAGAGTGGTGCAATCAATCAAGATCTTTTAAGTATTTGTTCAAATACTGAACAAAGGATATGATCGCGTAACTACATCTTTCTATGAAAGTGCAACAGAGGACGCTGAGCTAGATGAATATGATAAGGTGAGTATGTATTATGATTGTAGATATATATCACCGTGTGAAGTAGCGTGGAGGATTTTTGGATTTAACATTTATTATAGAGATCCATCAGTCGTGAGATTAGTCTTCTACTTACCCGATGAACAAAATGTCATTTTCAAGGACCATAAAAATCTAGATAATGTGGTAAGACAAGCAACTATGAAGGAGTCTATGTTCCTAGGATGGTTTCAAGCAAATAAGGACTACGCAGAAGTAAGGTCATTAACATATGCAGAGCTCCTTACTAAGTTTGTATGGAAGGTAAAAGAGAGAGTGTGGTTGCCTCAGAAATCGAATTCTATTATAGGACGGATCTTCTATGTACCTCCAGGATCAAGTGAAAGTTATTACCTGAGAATATTGCTCAATTTTGTTAGGGGGTCCAACTTCTTATGAGGAGATCCGTACTGTAGATGGGGTTTTGTATTCCACATTCAAAGATGCCTGATACATACATGGCCTTTTAGATGATGACAAGGAATATATTGATGCAATACAAGAAGCAAGCCATTGGGGGATCAGGAACATACTTGAGGAAGATATTTGCAATGCTTTTATTTTCAAATTCAATGAATTCACCAGAAAATGTTTGGCAGAAGACCTGGCATCTATTAAGTGATGACATACTTCATAGGCAGAAGAGACTACTTGACAATCCAGGTTAACTATAACTTACTTTATTCTTCTGTATATTTACAATTGTTTGACATGTCAATATACCTTATATCCTAATATATTTGAGAAATGAAAAATGCTATATTAATCATGCCATAGTTGTTTGAAGAATTATAGAGAAATGTGGCCATATTATGGAATGATATATGTAAGAGATGAGAAGTTTTTTATTAGTCAGGCTAATAATAGGTGAAATTAGGCTTATTTTAGCATATTAACAAAAATTAATTGGTTAGAACCAAATAGTATACATGGACAAACAGTATAATTTTTTGTGTTGTTAGATAGTAGTATATATAATAAATCGTGATAATTTAAAACAATAGGATACATTTTAGTTATAGTTGTTTCTAATTGTAGTGTGATTAATTAACTGACCTAATTTGTAAATGATCCTCATAGGCTTAATCCTTATGGATGATGAACTGAAGGACTTGACGCTAATGGAGATTGAGAGTACATAACTCATACAACAAGAGTCTTAGAGACTTCTCCCCATTGCCAATCCCAGATATGAATCAACTGCATAGCCAATTGTATGGCGATGGAATGAACATGTTAATTTGCGATGAGCTCTGCTACGACAAAAGACAGCTAGCTCTAGATCATGCTACTTATATGCAACAACTTACCGATGAGCAAACAATTGTACACAAGTCAATCATGGAGGCTGCTGAAAGTGGGAAGGGTGGAGTATTCTTTCTGTATGGTTATGGTGGAACTAGAAAGACCTTTATTTAAAAGACTTTAACAGTTGCATTGAGATCTAGATCACAAGTCGTACTTATTGTTGCATCAAGTGGGATTGCATCCCTTTTATTGCTCGGGGGTAGGACAACACACTCACGTTTTGTAATCCCACTCAATCTAGATAAATTCTCAACATCCAATATTAAATAAGGAAGTGCATTGGCTGATTTGTTAATAAAAACAAAACTTATAATTTGGGATAAGGCTCCTATGGTAAATAGGTTCTGTATTGAAGCTCTTGATAGGACAATGCGTGACATTTTAAGAGTCAAGAATCCAACCAGCCTTGATCAACCATTTGGGGGGAAGACAGTTGTTTTTGGTAGTGATTTTCGACAGATACTTCCGGTGATCCCCAAAGGGACTCAATAGAAGGTTGTTAATACCACTATAAACTCATCGTACATTTGGAATGATGCAAGCTTTTGACATTGACAAAAAATATGAGATTGAAATTAGGTGATTCCAACACAAGGTTGTCAGAGTTAAAAAAGTTTGCCGATTGGATACCTGGGATTGGTGATGGTAGTCATGGAACACCATCGGACCTGTGTCAGAAGATTGCAATCCCGCAAGACATACTGGTGAAAGATTGGGACGATCCCATTCTAGCCATTTGTAAGGTGACTTATCCGAAACGTTTTGCTAGCAGTAACATTGATGAAGACATTGAAGATCGAGCAATACTTGCTCCAACATAGCAAATAATTGATGAAATAAACCAATTCATGATGAGCTTAAATCCCACTGAAGCCCAAACATACTATAGGTCAGACAAGACATGCCCAACTGAATCTAATAATGACTTATTGGCATCCATTCACACTCTAGAATTCCTAAATATGATTTGATGCTCAGGAGTGCCTAATCATGAGTTGACATTAAAGGTCGGAACCCTTATCATGCTTCTAAGGAACATAGACCACTCAGCTGGATTGTGCAATGGCACCCGTTTGGTGGTCACTAAGCTAGGAAAACACATAATTGAAGCACATAGCAGCACCAGAAAGAACAACAGTCACAAGGTATTTATTTCTCGGATGATTCTAACCCCATCCGACCATCGAATACTATTCAAGTTCCAATGGAGACAATTTCCTATAATGGTATCATACGCAATGTCTATAAACAAAAGCCAAGGTCAATCACTATCAAAGGTTGGGTTAATTCTCAAAAAGCTTATTTTCATGCACGGTCAGCTTTATGTTGTAGCATATAGGGTGACACACAGGGGAGGGCTTAAGATACTTATATGTCATGACAATGATAATCGCACAGAGACAGATAATGTTTTTAAGGAAGTTTTTCGGAATGTTTTCTGAAAAAAATACTTAATCAACATTAACAAGTAGAATTTCACTCAGCGAGCCAAAAAATCATCAAGATTTAGGTACTGCTACTTGGCTTACATTTCATTATTTTCTGTTATTATCCTAGGACAGTTTTATTTGGAGTAATTGAAATTTTAATTATATAAGAACTAGACACTAACTCAGTTATAACTAAGCAGTATAGCTATAGAATAATTGAGGTAAAAAAAATTACTTACAACTACACCCAATACCATTATGTAGCTCTTCAATTTATGAATCCTCATTCGCACTATTAGTCAATAATCTGCAACCATAAGTAGAGAAATTGCAATGAATATTAAAACAATAAAACTACACGTTATAAACTAACAACACCTTATCTGTTAGTGCATAATTGGGATCGGGAAAGTTTTTGGTTGTATCAACATAACGTAGGAAAAAAAGGATCCGAAGAGTTGTGGTTAAACTTTCTGTTTGCTAATCAATTACATTGCGTACAATCAGATTTAGATAACTTATGTGGAATTCTCGCATTACATGCATTTATAGATTTTAGATGCCTTCATCCATACTATAAACTTATCAGCAGCTATATGTTTTAATAAGTGTATATTGGAAACAAAGGCGGTTATCGTCAAATTGTATAAACAGAATGATATCCACCCCGTCCCCTGCCCCTCTACCATGACCATGAATGGGATATCCATTAAAATAGGTGACACACAAATAGTTAACATGAACATCGATTAGAGTATTAGAAAAATAATACCCATCAAGTCTTCATTCCATTCCAGTCTACAATCTGAATTGCATCTTCAAGAAATTAGCAATAATCAATAGTATGTAATTAGTCATAAATAATAGTAGCTCCAGTGTTACAATATCAAAAAGCATACACTTGAAATGAATGGCTAATCATTGATAGGATTGCTTACCAAATTGATTCCAGTGACCAGATCACTAAAGGGGTACCTTGCTTCTAGAAATTTGTGAAGGAAAAAGTAGTCCCTTTTATGAAAAAAATTGCAAAAGTTAGAACAGAGTTCATATGCATTTTACCAAAAAATCAAACATTTCTTTTTTTTTTCAAATGCTACAAGGCAAATACATCTATCTTTTGGAGTATTTTACCTTTTTCCATTTTTTTTATAAGTGGCAGTTCAAAAGAGCTACACCTGCCATGAAGAATTTGCGACCTCTCCATCCAAGGAATAGAACATCCATAGCCAACCACCTAGGGACACAGGTCTTCATCACCAATAAAGTTTAGATCTTTTATTCAGCACCTTCATCTTGAACCACCCTCCGTCGTAGAGATTTAGATGAAACTGACATCATTTGGTTTATTGAAACAAAATGAAGCTGAACAATTTTTCTGAAGTTTTATTATGAGCAAATACATTGTGCAGGAGATTATTCATCCACTGATATGTAAGGAAAATCCTCTAAGTGGCAGAGGAGATATGTCATGCCACAGTAGTTTTTGTAATGTAAGTTCTTTCTTCTGGATCTAAAACAAATCAAAAGCGCAGTGTGGTGGTTCGTGCTTTAATTAGTTGACGTATTAACTGCCCCAATGAAAACAGTGAAATACACTTTCCAATTAATGTGGGTTGTTAATGTCTTAATGTAGCTAACCAAACACGAGTTATATTTTTCAATCGGGCCCCACGGTAAAATCACATTTTTATATTAATGCATAAATAAAGGAATTATCTCAGTGAAATTGAACATTAAATATAAAAATTGTTTATACATTATATTGGAATGTGTTATATCACTTATTAAAGTGGAAAGCTACATTTTAAAGTACTTTTTTTTATCAGTATATTAAAGTGGTTTTAAGTCATGACTATGCTATATGTGGATCCAATAACTAACATGGGGGGTAATGGGAGGAGGGTCTTACCGGTGCATGTCTTATTATTTGATAGTAATATGTTATTTTAATATATATTTCTTTATGGATATGCTGTAATCGAATTTATCAATATATTCATATACAAGCCCCATATTCATAGTGAGTGGAGTTTCCAATAGAAATTATCACCTATCACACTACTAAAAAAATTAGTTTTAGCGACAAATTTTTAGTGGCCATAATACAATGGCTACTATTAATTTTATTTAAGTTATATTTTAGTGGCAATTATACATTTATCATTATTATTATATTTTATAATGGCAATTATTACTATTGTCACTAAATTATTACTGTCTTTCTATTTTAACTCTAATTTTTTTCCATCAACAATGGCAATTATCATTATTGCCACTAATTTTTTATTTTATTTTTATTTTTATCATCTTCTTTCATCAATTGCCAACACATAGTAAAAGACTCTCCCACCCAAAATCAGAAACTCACAAGTCACAACGGCACAACCTCAAGCATTCCCTCCATCACCGACCACCGCCGCAGACCTTGCCATCACCGACAACCGTCCATCATTCAAACTGCATCGTTGTTCCTATTTTCATCCTCCGCCTCAGATCAGCATTGCTGTCTTCGTTTCTTCATTCGTCTCAGATCTATGTCGCTACGGTGGAACCGGCATCACTTTCATCTTCAAAAGCATCATTAATGGCGACAAGGAAGTTCGACACGGAGGTTGTGGAGCTTCTTGACCAGATGCTCGCTGCAAAATTTCAAGATTGAGCTCTTCCTTCTCTGCATCTCCTCCAATTCTGGCGCTGCATGTTCGCGAAAAGGTTCGACAGTTCTGTTCTCCTCTCTCTCTCTCAATTTTATTTGTCAGCAATTTGGAGTGTTTTAGATTTCAAATTTGAAGATGCTACTGCTAATTTTTGTTAATACTTGTGTTAATTGTGCAACTGACATAGGATTTCAAATTTGCGGTTGTGAGGAACTCAGGGAAATTGATTTATTTTTGAACATGAGAAATTTTACCAATTGCAGCTTGAAAGTTCAGATTTGTCCTCGGATAGTGTATCTGTTCACCAATAATTTATTGGGCCTGTTTAGCTGATTACATTTCACATTTTGCAACCCTAATTTTGATGTTACGCCACTGCTATTATGAGTGCAAGATTTTGATGACATGGATAAGAGCTTGAAGGATATAGAAGATTAAACTACTGCTCTAAAGAGATGCAAGTCAAGGTCAAGAAGGAGATGGGATCTGTCCAGGGTAGCTATTTTAATTTTTATTTTGTAAATGATTTCTCGTTCTGCATTGATCATAGAACATGTCCTAATTCCTTTGCCTACAAGATGTTTTATTTCTGGTTGGATGATTATGATTTGGCTTGTTTGTTACTGGCTAATGAGTAACACTCTCTCACTTGGCTGTGAAGGCTATATTCTTGTATACTTATTTGAATATTCATGTTATGAACAAATTCAAACTTAATTTTGTTTCCTTTATTTTAGAGTTTACAGGGCTTCATGACTTCATGCTTAATATTATTGCATCATACTTTTAAACCATTTTTTATGTGGTTTGTTATGTTTTTCTATCTCTTTTTCATTCGCTTCTCATTCTTATCTATGTTAATATGTAAACAATGTTATCCCAGTGTATTGTTAGACTCCATTGTCTGTTATTGATTCTAATCTCCCAAAAATCTTGAAACTGCATCTACTAGTCAGGTCAACAGAGAGGAGATAGATTCTCGTTCAGTTTTTGTAGGCAATGTGAGCTCTCTCATTCCTTCTTTACTTGAGAAATTTTTATGGTGTTTGGCTGTCTTTTTCTCACCACTCATGATATGGAATGAATATATTAATGTCTTAACTTCTTTCGAAGATATCAAGTATTGGAGAATGGGTACAATTAATCCAGTACAATTTAATCATATTTTTAATTAAAAATGGGCCACTAAAATCACCAGTCATCACTAATAATAATCACTCACTTGTTCCAAGAATCTTGTGTTCGCTGCAAGGCCTGGCTATGGCCACCTTGGAACAAAATGTGTCGTCAAAGCTAACCACTTCCTTGCAGATATTTCAGCATCTGACCTCAGCCGTTACACTGTAAGTGCTCAGCTTTTTGTTCCTGATATATATACCCGTACTATAACTACTGTTTTAAGCAAATTGGTACTTGATTAACATTTAATTAAGTTACTTATTGTGTGTGTTTTATGGTAAAGGTTAAGATAATACCTGAAGTGAGGTGTTGCAAAACAAGCAAAGCTATAATAGCTGAGTTGGTGAGGGTTCATAAGAACACTGAGTTCGGGATGAGGCTTCCTGTTTATGATGGAGGAAGGAATATTTACACTGCTGCCATGCTTCCTTTCACATACAAAGAGTTCACTATATTATTGATTGAAGATGATGAGAGTGGTAATCAAGTTTGCTGCTCGTGTTAGCATGCATCAATTACGTGAGCTTCTCAGTGGAAAACAAGTGGATACACCACAAGAAGCACTTACTATTATTGACATTGTTAGAGGGAGCTTGCAGCACAGAGGTGAAAATCTTGAATTTTTGTGTCTTCTTGTTCTTTCTTTCATAACATGTTCTTGTGTTTCTCATGCCATCATTATTCTTCATATTTAGTTACGTATCCATTGGGAGGTTTCTGTATTACAACTTAGTTGTGCCAAGGCTAATTCCACTCCATCGAAAAAGCTAAAGCCAAAGCCATCACCAGCACAAGCTCTTGGCACCCCAGCCAAGAGAAAGTCTCTAGCTATGATGTCTCCTTCAAGCAGCATCAACAGGTCAATTTTATTAATCAATTTTCATGTTTAAATTTGAGGCTAAAACCTGTTTAATCAAACATAAGTGAATATAACAGAGAAAACAATGTCATAATTTCATGCCGTGTTATACATTTTTCTCGCTCTCTTTGTTCTGTTTCAATAATGGAGTTGGGAAGCATACTCCACTTCGTTGAGGATAAGACCATTCTCATCACTGGAGCCACTGGCTTCCTTGCCAAAAGTACATATATTATTCTCTCTTTTAATGTATAATTCATTCATATTATTAAATGTATTTATGTGTTTGGTTTTGTAACATAAAAATAGTTCTGGTGGAGAAGATACTGAGGGTTCAACCAAATGTTAAGAAGCTATTTCACAGTGACAAGGTTCTTTCTTGAATAAATTTCTATTTATTTTGTTTATTTTTATATTTTCTTTTGTGACTTGTGCAATTTTATCTTACATTTACAGATATTGCAGGGTCTTTTTCCTTATGAATTATGGAGAGTAAACACATGCACCTCATACTTTGTAGATAAAATGCATGAAATGTGGAGGAAAATTTGATCGTCAGGAAAGGATGATGGATCTTACCATTGAGATAGAAGGGGAGATGGCAACTCTGTTGGAATCTCATTTTGAGTTTATAGGCTTGTAGTATTTTTTGTTGTTTAGATTTGTAACATGATTTATTACTTTTCAAGAGAAATTTGTGTATTAATATTTTGAGTTTAATAAAATATCTCATTTTGTAGTAATTAATTTCAGTATATTTATATTATTCATAACAATAATAATTGTTAGCAAAAATAATTGAGATTCTAAAAAAAAAAGTAGTTCATTGCTTCTAAGAAAATGAGTATAATATAACTAAAAAAAGTCTTAAGATTTTAGCTGCAATAGTAATGGTCGGTAAAAGTGAATATTACAATTTTAGAATTATTTTTAGTGGCTATATAAATTACCAGTAAAATGAGTTTTGGCGGCAATAATAATGGCCGCTAAAAATGAATAACATTGCAATTTTAGAATTACTTTTGGTGGCTATATAAATTGCCAAGAAAATGGCCGCTAAAAATTATATACTTTTTGCGGCCATTAAAAAAGTCTTTACCGGCAAATGTTATAATTGCCGCTAAAATCTTTTAGCGGCAAAGCATAAGACGGCTAATGTCTAATTGCTGGTAAATGTATTAGCAGTTATTTTTATTGCCGCTAAAAGCAAAATAAATGGCTGCTAAAAGTGAGTTTTCTTGTAGTGTCATTATAAAGAAAAATGTACACGGCAAACTTTATAGCAGATCATCAATCGGACCGTGCATAGCGCGGGTCTTCCCCTAATACATTAAGGGTTTATACAAATATTATACTTTTATAATAGTTTTATACTTTTATTAAATACAACAATTTAGATTAAAAAAAAAGAAAAAGTATACGTAATCAATCAAGATGTAGCCAACAAGTAAAAACCTAATTTTAAAATAAAAAAATGTTTTTAGAATAAAAAAAACACAAAATCCTTCCAACGATGCTTCCATTATCTCTTTCAACAACAACAACTCTATTCTCACCTTCGATGATGTTGCCTTCCACACCTACGATGTCTACCTTCTCGCTTCTGACGACATCGTGATTTCTGCCTCCTTCGACGCCACCGCCTTCTGTACCCACGACGTTTTCCTTCTCTTCTCCAACGACAACAACTCCCTTCCCTGCTCCTTTGATGACGACACCTTCCAACCCTTCAGCGTGTCACGTCTCTCTTCCAACGACGACGACACCGTGACCTTTGTTCCCCTCCCTGCTGCACATTGAGTTCCCCCTCCCTGCCGCGACTTCCCTTTTGCGTTGCTACTTGGACGCAGCATCCTTCCTCTGGAATTCTTCTCCACCGTCCACAAGACAAATCACACCTCACATGCCGCCACATCCTCTCCATATTCTCTTCACGACATTGTTTTCCTCTGCATCTCTTGATCGTCGAGACGCACGCGACTCTCCAGATAGCAAATCTCGTCGTGCCTCCGGATGCTCGACGTTGAACGCGTGTTGCCGCTAACCCTTGATGATGGATCTTGCAGCCATGCATGCTAGACCGGTTGCCGTGACGCCTCCACTGCGTGTTGTTGTTGGAGTCGCCGTCGTCTTGGATGTTTTTTGGTTTTGGACGATTCTTTTTACCAGAATATTTTTGTTTTTTATGTTTTGGATGTCTATTTTTGTTTAAGTTTTGGATTTTTTAATACTTTTAGATGTTTTTTTTAGTTTTTAGATTTTTTAAAAAATATTTTTGGATATTTGGTTAATAAATATTTTATGTTCAAAATGTTATTTATTTATTTATTTTAACTAACGTATAATTTTATTTCTATTGTTATGTTATCGTTGGCTTTTTAAGATATTGTTAAGACTTGTTATGTCATTGTTGATTATTTAAATTTTGATGTTGAGACTTGTTATATGTATTTAATTTTTTTATTTAAAAAACCGCAAATCTAAATCGCTTGTAATCGGATCGGATCGGATCGGATTTCCAGAAAAATTTCATCCAATCCAAACCGCACCGCACATAAATTAAGCGTTCGGATCGAATGACTTTTTTCCTTAAAACCGAACCAAACCGCACCGTGAACACCCCTATTTGGTTTTGTTTAGGTTTTGAATTTTTTTAAAA
>NC_029794.2:102485836-102501236 GCF_000816755.2 Arachis ipaensis
TAAAAGAAGGTTCTAGTTGGCTGCAGTTATTTATATCTTGTTGGTTATTTAGCAAAGATGTTAATAAAATATTGGAAAAACTATCATTTGTACTCATGAACTTTACGAATGATAACAAAAGTACCTTTATAAGACGAAAAGTGACTTTGTACCCTAAAAGGTTGGGTCCGTCTGTCAAAAGTATCCAGACGTCATTAACTCATTTGCTCCGTTGATTTAAAGGCCAATATGGCACATTAAGTGCTTACCTAGATTTGTATTTGTATTTTTTATTTTTTTAAACTGTTTCAGGTAGATATAGAAAAGGGAGAGAAAGAATTGAGAGTTCACTTCGTGCCATTCCATCTTCTTCCTCACCACATATTTGCAAGCCCTAGCAGAGAGAGACTTGAACCACCTATTGGGCTCCAACAAAACTAATAAGAAGGTTGAAGACGGCCACTCCAAAATCCACAATCATGGTTCAGTGGTGATCTTTCTGTTGCGTGGGTGTGTCGAGACGATTGGAAGACAGTCGTCACTCCCATAGTGAAAGGTAAGCCATCTTCCTATAGTTCTGATGCCCAATTTTTCATTTTAGTTTCCTTTCACGAACTCGTACACCATGAAATTGTTAACTAAAGTTAGGGTTTTTTCATTTCACTGATCGCATAGATTTTGTCACTGTGGGGGTTGTTTTTCAGTTTAGAAATTTTGGAAAAATAGTAGGTGTATTTTTATGGTTTGTTCATTTTTTGATGGTTTATACAGAGGAGACCTATGTACAGATAAGGCCCAATCAGATGCCAACCTGAATCCATTAGCCTTGGCTACTATACCTGAACCTAACAAGCAGAATTTTGAAGATCTTAAGAACAGACAACCACCACCAAACGTCACCTCTCAACCTCTAGAAACACCTTCCCAACTCCCTGAACCAAATGTGCAGGCTCCTACACAACCTGTATTTGAAGAATCTGCTACACAAAACACACTTCCAGCAAAATTTACTGGGAGAAGGGAAATCACTATCCACTGTTGTCTCCTGTGTATAGAAAACTTATTGGGAGACCTACCAAAAAGAGGGACACTCTTAGAGATGGCCCTCGAGAGAATCCTGATCTCCATAGGACAAAGAGGAAACATGGGCCCATTAAATATAAATATTGTCTGAAGGTATAATGACGTTAGGATTTTTTCCAGTAAAGAATTTTATAAAAACAGTCGCGTTGTAGGTATAGTTTCTAAACCAACAGAAATTCCTTCGTACAAACGTTTTGGTTGTCACAAGTAATAAACCCCTTAATAAATTGATAACCGAAGTATTTAAACCTCGGGTCGTCTTCTCAAGGAACTGCAGGGAAGTGTGTTCTTATTATTGATTATGAAGATTATAAATTGGGGTTGTGAAGATGAGGAACAAGTAATTTAAATTGCAATTAAAATAGGTAAAAGACTGTAAAATAAATAAATAACTGTAACGATAAATAAAAAGGAATGTTGAACCTGATAGAAAGAGATAATCCTGAAAGCGAATAAAATCCTAAATCTAAATCCTAAAAGAGAGAGGAGAGAACCTCTCCCTCAAAACTACATCTAATTCATGAATATTAACTAATTGGAGACTCTCCTCTGAATGAATACATTCCCCCACTTCATAACCTCTGATCTATGCCTTCTGAACTTGGAATTGGGCCAAAAAGGGCTTCAGAAATCGCTGGGAGCGTTTTCTGTAATTTCTGGTGCGTGGCCTCTGTCATGCATCCGCGTGGGTCACGCGGTCGCGTCGTCTGGAGTTTTCCTTGCCACGCGGTCGCTTCAGTCATGCGCCCGCGTCATATGCGTTTCGCTTAAGGTGCACGGTCGCGTCAATCATGCGGTCGCGTCACTGCCATTTCGCGCTGGCATGCGGCCGTGTCGTCCATGCGATAGTGTCGCTGCCAGTTTCTTCAAAAACTCCATTTTATGCTTTCCTTCCAATTTTGTATGTTTCCTTTCCATCCTTTAAGTCATTCCTGCCTTAGAAGATTTGAAATTACTCAACACACGAATCACGGCATCGAATGGAAATAAAGGGTAATCAAAATAATTACTTTTAAGCATAGGAAACATGTTTTTCACATACATTACGTAATAAGGAAGGGAAAGTAAAACCATGCAATTAATATGAATAAGTGGGTGAAGGATTGAATAAATCACTCAAATTGAGCACAAAATATATCATAAAATATGGGTTTATCAACCTCCCCACACTTAACAATAGAATGTCCTCATGCTAAATCCAAGATAAAGAGTAAGGTAAGGTTGAAGTGGTGGAATCTCATGCAATGCAATCTATAGGTCTTTAATTAAGGTTGTAATGGGGCCAAGGTAAAGGTAAGGGTATATGTATAAGGCTAAGTGAGCTAATAAGTGAATCATTGATTAGTCTAAGATCTCACCTAACATACATATTTTGTAAAGCACAGCTTCTTTACCTATTTTCCCATATTTTTCCCACTTTTGATGTTACATGCTCATATTTCAATTTTTTTTATCCCATGTGCATTGCTTTATTTTTGCATTTGGGGAATTCTTTTGTATTCCCCTTTATTCAAAAAAATAAATATTTTTTTAATGCACATGGTAATTCAATTATTTTGATTTCACATGAGCATGCTTCCCAAAAATTTTTTATTTTGAATTATTTTATTCTTTTCAACTTTCTACCCTTTGTTTTTATCATCCATGTTCCCAATAGGTTTCCCACACTTAAACAATTACACAACTTCTATCTTAAGCTAACCAAGGATTCAACTTGGGATTTTTATTTTATTTTTCTGCTTAAGGCTAGTAATGTGGTTTGTAGAATAAGAGGGGATTTAAAGGCTCAAGGGGGCTAACAAGGGTGATGTAAAAGGTAGGCTAATTTGGGATAAGTGAGCTAAAATCAAACAATGGCCTCAATCACTCTCTTGGTATGTATTTCTATTCTATAACCGGACATATAGATTAAAACAAAATAAAGAACACCAGAATAAATAAGAAGGGCGGAACACACAGGAATAAAATATTATGGTTTAAATGTAACCATATAATTAAGCTCAAAACTCACAGGCTATGTGTTCTCTAACTCAAAAATCATATATCAGTTATATATGTCATGCAAGTAAAAATTAAGAGTTCCCATTATTCTCAATGTAAATCTTAAGGTGGCTTTAAAGTTCTAGTGTTTCTCCTTGATGAAATGTTGTTAACTAACTAACATGGAATACTACATATACAAGGTGTGTGGATTGTTTCTATTATGTTCAAGTCTCTAGTTTACTTCCTTTTATATTTTCAATTTAAACTAAGCTATCTTATGCTAAAAAGGGTAAACTATACTAATTAATCCATATTTTCTATAACTAATAAGTTAGAATTGCAACTAAACTAAATGGCTAAAATATGAACTAAAAGTGCAACATGCAGAAATAGAGTAAAAATACATGAAAATAGTAATGTATAAGTACTGAGAAAATAAAAATAAAAATAAAGAGAAAAATACAGAAAAAGAACAAAATAAAATAAAAAGGGTCTGTAGTGGTTCACCAAAAAAATACGCCAGAGATGGCGACCTCCCCACACTTAAAATGAAGCATCGTCCCTGATGCTCACTCAAGCAGGGTGTGAAAGGATGTCATCACTGGAAGGATGGGTAGCTGGGGTCTCTGTGGTGGTGGTCTGAGGATCTACCTGCTGCAGAGGAGGTGCTGACTGAATAGGGACCTCTGGGTCTGCAGCCTGAATCTGATGCGGGGCCTCCTGATGTGAAGCAGCCTGCTCTGTGCCTGCCTGCTCAGCCTCTCTCTGTGAATGGGTCTCTGCCTCGTGATCATCCGCCTCCTCCTCAGATGGTTCTGATGGTGTGTCAGACTCGGAGGGGATATCGCCAGATCGTATCATCAGCTTCAGGTGCTCATAGCGTCACTTGCTGCGACGCTCAGCTCTCTCATATCGGCGCCGGTTGCGGCACTCCATCTGGTCTAGCTGTCGAAACAGGCGGTGCACTAGGTGATAAATCGGCTCTGAGGCAGGTGGAGGTGCAGTGGTGGTAGCAGGGGTAGCTGTAGAAGAAGAGGGGCCGGCAGATGGTGTGGCTGTCTCATCAGTAGGAGTGAAGAATGGAGGTCTGTAGCCCAAAGCCAGAAAGTTCCTGCTGTGAGGAATGATTTTCTTGCATTCTGCAGCAGGTGGCTTCTCATAAGCATCCTCCCAAGGCACGTCAGCTTGAAGGCCAAGTTGTGTAATCAGATATGGAAAGGGGAGAGTGCCTCGGACGTGGATTCTGGCCATGTAGTACCGAATGAAGCGTGGCAGGTACAGGTCCTTACCCTCCATCACACACCATAGGAGGGTGATCATAGCGGCAGGTAGCTCCGTCTCGTGAGTACTCAGCATAATAAAGTTGCTTAGGATCTGATGCCATAGCCGAGCCTCATCGTTCAAGTATGCCCGCTTGATTCCCTTAGGCATGGTGGTCTTCTGACCCATGACCCATGGAACAGTCGGGTCAAGGGCTATCCTCGCCTTGACAGTATCCCAATCAAACTTCATGAAGCACATGTTCTCTTCAGCCTTCTGATAACCATCTGGCTGATCGGATTTAGGCAGGAGTTTCAGAACATCCTATATGGCTTCTTCAGTGACCAGTATCTGCTTCCCTCTTAAGTTCACTGCATCTAGGGAAGTTTTGAAGTAATTGCAGTAAAATTTCCTTACCTAAGATGCATTGACCTCAGTCAGGTTTCTCTCCAGGAAGAACCAGCCTCTTTGTTTGATCTAATCAGAGGTGTATTGCTGGAGTTCTTCTGGGATCTTCAGAGTCCTCTCCAGGTACAGGTTCCTGGAGTTTGCAAACACCGGATACTTCAGCTCGCAGTAGCGGTTTGCAAACTTAACGGGATTGACGTTAGGATTTTTGCTAGTAAAGAATTTTATAAAAACAGACGCGTTGTGGATATAGTCTCTAAACCAACAAAAATCCCTTCGTACAAACGTTTTGGTTGTCACAAGTAACAAACCCCTTTGAAATTGATAACCGAGTATTTAAACCTCGGGTTGTCTTCTCAAGGAATTGCAGGGAGGTATGTTCTTATTATTAGTTATGAATCTTGTAAATTAGGGGTTTTAGAAAGTAAGAAAGCAGTATGTTGAATGATAAGAAAAATAAAATAATAATAATAAAATAAACTCTTGGCAAGGTATGAAGAACTGGAAGTCCTATCCTGGTTATCCTTATCAATTGTAATGAGAATTAGATTTTTCTCCCACTTTGTTAACCTCTAACTATGAAGGTAAGTTAGGTGGATGAATTAATTTTTATTCCTCAGGTCCTAGTCTTTTCTTGGGAAAGGCTAGAGTTATTGGAACTCAAATTAATTCTTGAAGAATTCCAATTTTCAGTCAACAATGAGTTTGATAACTCAAGTGTCTCCAATGACTCAACCAAAGCCAAAAGGGAAGAGAATCTACTTGAATGAAAATAATTTGAATACATAAATTAAAGAGAGCAATCGTAATTCTGAAATACCTCAATTAGCACTAATAAAGATATCAAATGTAACATGGAAGAGTTCATAAATTAAATTGAGAAAAGAAATAAAAAGAACATTGAACCTGGGATTGAGAGTCACTCCTAAAACTAAGAGAAATCCTAAATCCTAATCCTAAGAGAAAGGAGAGAACCTCTCTCTCTAAAAACTACATCTACTCCTAAAATTGTGAATGTGAAAGCTTTTTTTTCATGAATGGATGCATTCCTCCACTTTATAGCCTCCAATCTGTGCTTTCTGGGCCGAAAACTGGGTCAGAAACAGCCCAAAAATCGCTGGTTGCGAAATCTACCACGCTGGTTTTTCGTCACTGCGATGTGTCCGCGTGGAGCACGCATTCGCGTCACCTAGCTTTAGGGCAACTATGGCATATTATATATCAAATCGAAGCTCCAGACGTTAGCTTTCCAACGCAACTGAAACCGCATCGTTTGGACCTTTGTAGCTAAAGTTATAGCCGTTTGAGTGCGAAGAGGTCAGGCTGGACAGTTTAGCAATTTCTCCAACTTCTTGTATTCCTTCCACTTTTGCATGCTTTCTTTCCATCCTCTGAGCCATTCCTACCCTGTAATCTCTGAAATCACTTAACACACATATCAAGGCATCTAATGGTGATAAGGGAAAATTAATTTTTGGTAATTAAAAGGCTCGGGAAGCAAGTTTCCAGTTATAGAATAAAATTAGGAAGGAAATATAAAAACATGCAAATATTATGAATAAGTGGGTAAAGAGTTGATAAAATCCACTCAATTGAGCACAAGATAAACCATAGCTACCCGAATTTTCCCACTTTTGTATTACATGCTCATGTATCAAACTTATTTTTGAATCTTGTCCCATGTGCATTGATTCTTTTTATTTTGCAATTGGGGTAATATTATTTTTTTTTCTTTTCTCTTTTCTTTTCTTTTCCCTTTTTTTATCCCCTTATTTAATTACTTAATATTTTTTTTTCAATGCATATGGTAATTTAATTATTTTGATTTCATATGAGCATGCTTCCCAAATTTTTGAATAACTTATTCAATTTAATTCCCCCCTTTTTTTTATTTTATCATCCCATGTTCCCATAAAATTCCCCATACTTAAATTATACACAATGTCTATCTTAAGCTAACCAAGGATTCAACTTGGAATTTTTAATTTGTTTTTCTGTTTAAGGCTAGTAATGTGGTTATAAAACAGAACAAATGGGATTAAAAGGCTCAAAGTGGCTGACAATGGTGATTTAAAGGGTAGGCTTATTTGGGATAAGTGAGCTAAAATCAAACAATGGCCTCAATCATATGCAAGCATGTAACATATTAAATATTGGACATATAGAATGGAGCAAAGCAAAGATTGCAATTATAGAAAAGAAAACACACAAGAATAAAAATTTATGGTTAAATAATGTAACCATGTAAATAAGCTCAAAATCTCACAGGTTGTGTGTTCTTTGGCTCAAAAACCATGTTCCAAATACAACTTCAAACAAGTTTTAACATAAATTTTTTTTTTCAATTTAAATTAGTGAAATTTTTCAAAGATAGGGTCTTAAAAGAATTTTATTACTTTAACCAAGTAGTAACTAGATGCATAAAATCAAACAAATATCCAAATGCAACAACTAATTTAACAAAGAAAATTAAACATTGGTGCTAAAATATGAAGTGACTAACCCATGGAAGTCGGTATCGACCTCCCACACTTAAAGATTGCACCGTCCTCGGTGCATGCTGAGATGTGCAGGTGGACGGGTTGTTCCAACTGGCGCTTTTCTTCAAAGATTGTGCAGATGGACTTGTCTTGTTTGTTACCCAATCAGAATAAAATAAGTCATAAGCACTAAGATAATACCAGAAAAGATATAGCAGGTGAATAAGAACATTTGAACACCAATGGTAAAATAATAAATTTAGAAAAGAAAAATAAAAAATATACAAAATTAAAATGCAATGAATGAAAGTATGCAAATAAATAAAATAAAATAAAAGATAAGAAGAATGAGAAGGGAAAGAAATAAAGTAAGAAAGAAGAAAGAAGAAATGATAGAAGAAATTAGGATTGGAGAAGAAAAGATAAGAAAATTGGCTGATCTGGATATTCTGTGCGGCGCAGGCAACGCGGACGCGTGGGTGACGCGGTCGTGTGGTGCGCGATAAGGTCAGGTGACACGGACGCGTGGGACATGCGGACACGTGGCCTGATTTGTGCGATTGGCGCGTGATGAGCGGATAATTTATACGCTTTTTGGCATTGTTTTTAGTATGTTTTTAGTAGGATCTAGTTACTTTTAGGGATGTTTTTATTATTTTTTATGTTAAATTCATATTTCTGGACTTTACTATGAGTTTGTGTATTTTTCTGTGATTTCAGGTATTTTCTGGCTGGAATTGAGGGACTTGAGCAAAAATCAGATTCAGAGGTTGAAGAAAGACTGCTGATGCTGTTGGATTCTGACCTCCCTGCACTCAAAGTGGATTTTCTAGAGCTACAGAACTCAAAATGGCGCGCTTCCAATTGCGTTATAAAGTAGACATCCAGGGCTTTCCAGCAATATATAATAGTCCATACTTTGGCCGAGTTTAGACGACGAAAAAGGGCGTTGAACGCCAGTTCTACGCTGCAGTCTGGAGTTAAATGCCAGAAACACGTCACGAACCAGAGTTGAACGCCAGAAACACATTACAAACTGGCGTTCAACTCCAAGAATGACCTCTCCACGTGTAAACTTCAAGCTCAGCCCAAGCACACACCAAGTGGGCCCCGGAAGTGGATTTATGCATCAATTACTTACTTCTGTAAACCCTAGTAACTAGTTTAGTATAAATAGGACTTTTTACTATTGTATTAGACATCTTATGATTTTTAGTTCAACTTTGGATCATATTGATCACGTTTGGGGGCTGGCCATTCGGCCATGCCTGGACCTTCATCACTTATGTATTTTCAACGATAGAGTTTCTGAACTCCAGAGATTAAGGGGTGGAGCTCTGCTGTTCCTCATGATTTAATGCAAAGTACTACTGTTTTATATTCAATTCAACTTATTCCGCTTCTAAGATATCCATTCGCACCCAAGAACATGATGAATGTGATGATTATGTGACGCTCATCATCATTCTCACTTATGAACGCGTGCCTGACAAACACTTCCGTTTTACATGCAAACAAGCTAGAATGAGTATCTCTTGGATATCTAATACAGAGGACTGAGTCCGAGATATTGGAATCTTCGTGGTATAAGTTAGAACCCATGGATGGCCATTCCTGAGATCTGAAAAGTCTAAACCTTTTCTGTGGTATTCCGAATAGGATCCGGGAAGGGATGGCTGTGACGAACTTCAAACTCGCAAGTGCTGGGCGTAGTGACAGACGCAAAAGGAGGGTGAATCCTATTCCAGTATGATCGAGAACCTCCAGATGATTAGCCATGCCGTGACAGAGCATTTGGACCTTTTTCACAGAGAGGATGGGATGTAGCCATTGACAACGGTGATGCCTTACATAAAGCTTGCCATGAAAAGGAGTAGGAAGGATTGGATGAAGACAGCAGGAAAGCAGAGGTTCAGAGGAACGAAAGCATCTCTATACGCTTATCTGAAATTCTCACCAATGAATTACATAAGTATTTCTATCTTTATTTTCTGTTTATTTATTATTATTCGAAAACTCCATAACCATTTGATATTCGCCTGACTAAGATTTACAAAGTGACCATAGCTTGCTTCAAGCCGACAATCTTCGTGGGATCGACCCTTACTCACGTAAGGTTTTATTACTTGGACGACCCATTGCACTTGCTGGTTAGTTGTATCGAAGTTGTGACAAATTATGAATTAAGATTAGAGCACCAAGTTTTTGGAGCCATTACCAGGGATCACAATTTCGTGCACCAAGTTTTTGGCGCCGTTGCCGGGGATTGTTCGAGTTTGGACAACTGACGGTTCATCTTGTTGCTCAGATTAGGTAATTTTCTTCTTATTTTGTTTTCAAAAAGTTTTCAAAATTTTTCAAAAATATTTTCTTATTTTTCGTTTTTCCCAATTAATATTCAAAAAAAAAATTTATCATCTGTTTTCGAAAATTATTCAAAATTTTTAAGAATGAATTCTAGAGTTTCATGAAGCATGTTGAAGCCTGGCTGGCTGTAAAGCCATGTCTAAATTCATTTAGACTGAGGCTTCCAAGTCATCATTACAAGAGCAAGCTAGTTGTTGCTAATAAAATTTGTTATTGTATGACTGATTTGTATCTTCTAAAGCTTGGCTGGCTATTAAGCCATGTCTAACCCTCAGATTGGAGCTTTAGACTAAAGAGCACAAGATTCCTGGAATTCATATTAAAAATTTTGAAATCTTTATTTTTCTTCTTCAAATAATTTTCAAAAAAATAAAAATATACAAAAATCCTAAAACAAAATTAATAAAATCATAAAATCAAAAATATTTTGTGTTTCTTGTTTGAGTCTTGAGTCAATTTTTAAGTTTGGTATCAATTGCATTTTTTCTAAAAAAATTTTATGCATTTTTCGAAAATTCATGCATTCATAGTATTCTTCATGATCTTCAAGTTGTTCTTGGCCAGTCTTCTTGTTTGATCTTCATATTTTCTTGTTTTGTGTCTTTTCTTATTTTTCATATGCATTCTTGCATTCATAGTGTCTATACATGAAAAATTTCTAAGTTTGGTGTCTTGCATGTTTTCTTTTTCTTGAAAATTTTTCAAAAAAATAATTTCTTGATGTTCATCTTGACATTCAAAGTGTTCTTGGTGTTCATCTTGACATTCATGGTGTTCTTGCATGCATCACATGTTTAGATCCAAAATTTTCATGCATTGCATCATTTTCATGTTTTTCTCTT
Source organism: Arachis ipaensis (assembly GCF_000816755.2). Classification (NCBI taxonomy): domain Eukaryota; kingdom Viridiplantae; phylum Streptophyta; class Magnoliopsida; order Fabales; family Fabaceae; genus Arachis; species Arachis ipaensis. The sequence goes on from NC_029794.2 coordinate 102,496,239, forward strand.
TCATCATTAAAAATTCAAAATTCAAAAAAATATCTTTCCCTTTTTCACTCATAAATTTCGAAAATTTGGATTGACTTTTTCAAAAATTTTTAAAATCTAGTTATTTTTATAAGTCAAATCAAATTTTCAATTTAAGAATCTTATCTTTTTCAAAATCTTTTTCTTAATTTTATTTCATAATTTTCGAAAATATCATCAAAAATTAATGTTTTGATTCAAAAATTTCAAGTTTGTTACTTGCTTGTTAAGAAAGATTCAAACTTTAAGTTCTAGAATCATATCTTGTGATTACTTGTGAGTCAAGTCATTAATTTTGAATTTTAAAAATCAAATCTTTTTCAAAACTAATTTCAATCATATCTTTTCAAAAATATCTTTTTATCTTATCTTTTTCAATTATCTTTTCTAACTTCTTATTTTCTTATCTTTTAAAAAATTGATTTTCAAAATTTGTTTCAACTAACTAATTAACTTTTTGTTTGTTTCTTATCTCTTTCAAAACTACCTAACTAACTTCCCCTCTCTAATTTTTGAAAATACCTCCCTCTTTTTCAAAAATTCTTTTTAAATTGTTTTCATTTTTTTATTTTAATTTTATTTCATTCTTAATTTTCAAAAATCATTAACCCTTTTTCAAAAACTATTTTTGAAATTTAACTTTAAAATTTTTAATTTTCGAAAATCCTCTCACCTCTCATCTTCTTTTATTTATTTATTCATCTACTAACACTTCTCTTCATCTCATATCTCTGCTCTCTTCACCCTTCTGTTTGGATTCTCCTCCCTTCTCTTTCTTTACATTACATTCTTTTCTTCTTCTACTCACACAAAGGAACCTCTATACTGTGGTAAAAAAGATTCCTATTATTATTTTCTGTTCCTTTCTTTTTCATATGAGCAGGAGCAAGGAAAAGAACATTCTTGTTGAAGCAGATCCTAGTTGACCAAAAAGTGTCCTTCTGACATGCTTTCAGAATGGACCATCCTGGATATATTCTATGATGGTCTGTCTGAATTAGCTAAGATGTCATTGGGTACTTCTGCAGGTGGATCCATTCACCTAAAGAAAATGCCTACAGAAGCCCAAGAACTCATTGACATGGTTGCTAATAACCAGTTCATGTACACTTCTGAGAGGAATCCTGTGAGTAATGGGACGCCTCAGAAGAAGGGAGTTCTTGAAATTGATATTCTGAATGCCATATTGGCCCAGAATAAAATATTGACTCAGCAAGTCAATATGATTTCTCAGAGTCTGAATGGAATGCAAGCTGCATCCAACAGTACTCAAGAGGCATCTTCTGAAGAAGAAGCTTATGATCCTGAGAACTTTACAATAGCAGAGGTGAATTACATGGGTGAACCATATGGAAACACCTATAACCCCTCATGGAGAAATCATCCAAATCTCTCATGAAAGGATCAACAAAAGCCTCAACAAGGCTTTAATAATGGTGGAAGAAACAGGTTTAGCAATAGCAAGCCTTTTCCATCATCCACTCAGCAACAGACAGAGAACTCTGAACAAAGTACCTCTAATTTAGCAAACTTAGTCTCTGATATATCTAAGGCCACTCTGAGTTTCATGAATGAAACAAGGTCCTCCATTAGAAATTTGGAGGCACAAGTGGGCCAGCTGAGTAAGAAGATCATTGAAACCCCTCCTAGTGCTCTCCCAAGCAATACAGAAGAAAATCCAAAAGGAGAGTGCAAGGCCATTGATATAACCATCATGGCCGAATCCAAGGAGGAAGGGGAGGATGTGAATCCCAAGGAGGAAGACCTCCTAGGACGTCCAGTGATCAACAAGGAGTTTCCCTTTGAGGAACCAAAGGACTCTGAGGCTCATCTATAGACCATAGAGATTCCATTAAACCTCCTTACGCCCTTCATGAGCTCTGATGAGTATTCTTCTTATGAAGAGAATGAGGATGTTACTGAAGAGCAAGTTGCCAAGTTCCTTGGTGCAATCATGAAGCTGAATGCCAATTTATTTGGTAGTGAGACTTGGGGAGATGAACCTCCCCTGTTCACCAATGAACTAAATGCATTGGATCAACTGAGATTGCCTCAGAAGAAGCAGGATCCTGGAAAGTTCCTAATACCTTGCACCATAGGCACCATGACCTTTGAGAAGGCTCTATGTGACCTTGGGTCAGGAATAAACCTCATGCCACTCTCTGTAATGGAGAAACTGAAAATCTTTGAGGTACAAGCTGCTAAAATCTCATTAGAGATGGCAGACAACTCAAGAAAAGAGGCTTATGGACAAGTAGAGGACGTGTTAGTAAAGGTTGAAAGCCTTTACATCCCTACTGATTTCATAATCCTGGATACTGGGAAGGATGAGGATGAATCTATCATCCTTGGAAGACCCTTCCTAGCCACAACAAGAGCTGTGATTGATGTTAACAGAGGTGAACTAGTCCTTCAATTGAATGAGGACTCCCTTGTGTTTAAAACTCAAGGTCATCCTTCTGTAAACATGGAAAAAAGGCACAGTAAGCTTCTCTCAGTACAGAGTCAACTAAAGCCCCCACAGTCAAACTCTAAGTTTGGTGTTGGGAGGCCTCAGCCAAACTCTAAGTTTGGTGTTGAACTCCCATATCCAAACTCTAAGTTTGGTGTTGGGAGTCTATAAAATTGACCTGATCACCTGTGTGGAGCCATGAGAGCCCACTGTCAAGCTATTGACATTAAAGAAGTGCTTGTTGGGAGGCAACCCAATTTTTATTTATCTAATTTTATTTTTATTTTTATTGTTCTTTCATGTTTTATTAGGTTCATGATCATGTGGAGTCACAAAATAAATAGAAAAATCAAAAACAGAATCAAAAATAGCAGAAGAAAAATCACACCCTGGAGGAAGGGCTTGCTGGCGTTTAAACGCCAGTAAGGAGCATCTGGCTGGCGTTCAACGCCAGAACAGAGCATGGATCTGGCGTTGAACACCCAAAACAAGCAGCATCCTGGCATTCAGATGCCAGGAATGCACACTGAGGAAAGCTGGCGCTGAACGCCAGAAACAAGCATAGAACTGGCGTTCAACGCCAGAAACATGCTGCATCTGGGCGCTGAACGCCCAGAACAAGCACCAATTCGGCGTTTAAATGCCAGAATTGCATACAAAGGCATTTTACATCCCTAATTGGTGCAGGGATGCAATTCCTTGACACCTCAGGATCTGTGGACCCCACAGGATCATCTCAGCATCTGTGGACCCCACAGGATCCCCACCTACCTCCACTCATACTCTTCCCTCTTCTCAATGTTCATCCTCTCTTCCCAATAAATACCCTTCCCCAAAACCCTTCACCAATCACCTCAAGCTCTCTTCCCTATCACCCATTCACCACTCACATCCATCCACTCTTCCCTATAAACCTACCTCATAAACCCCACCTACCTTCAAAATTCAAAATCACTTTCCCACCCAAACCCTCCCCATATGGCCGAACCTTAACCCCTCTCCCTCCACTATATAAACCCCTCCATTCTTCTTCATTTTCACACAACAAAACCCTCTCATCCCCTTCTTGGCCGAAACACAACCTCTCTCCCTCCTCCATTTCTTCTTCTTCTTCATCTCTTCTTTCTTCTCTTGCTCGAGGGCGAGCAATATTCTAAGTTTGGTGTGGTAAAAACATAAAGCTTTTTGTTTTTCCATTACCATTGATGGCACCTAAGACCGGAGAATCCTCTAGAAAAAGGAAAGGGAAGAAAAAGCTTCCACCTCCGAGTCATGGGAGATGGAAAGATTCATCTCCAAAGCCCATCAAGACCACTTCTATGATGTTGTGGCCAAGAAGAAGGTGATCCCCGAGGTCCCTTTCAAACTCAAGAGAAATGAGTATCCGAAAATCCGACATGAAATGCAAAGAAGAGGTTGGGAAGTTCTAACAAAACCCATCTAACAAGTCGGAATTCTAATGGTCAAGAGTTCTATGCTAATGCGTGGATCACCATGAACCATGATCAAAGTAAGAACCCGAACCCAAAGAATTATCTCACCATGGTCCGGGGGAACTACTTAGATTTCAGTCCAAAAAATGTGAGGTTGGCGTTCAACTTGCCAATGATGGAAGAGAACGCACGCCCCTACACAAGAAGAGTCAACTTTGATCAAAGGTTGGACCAAGTCATCACGGACATATGTGTGGAAGGAGCTCAATGGAAGATTGACTCAAAAGGCAAACCGGTTCAACTAAGAAGATTGGACCTTAAGCCAGTAGCTAGAGGATGGTTGGAGTTCATTCAACGCTCAATCATTCCCACTAGCAACCGGTCTGAAGTTACTATAGACCGGGCCATCATGATCCATAGCATCATGATTGGAGACGAGGTGGAGGTTCATGAGATTATACCTCAAGAACTCTACAAGGTGGCTGACAAGTCCTCCATTATGGCAAGGTTAGCTTTTCCTCACCTCATTTGCCATCTATGCAATTCGGCTGGGATTGACATAGAGGGAGATATCCTCATTGATGAGGACAATCCCATCACTAAGAAAATGATGGAGCCAACAAGAGAGCCTATTCATGGATCTCAAGAGACGCATGAAGAAGCTCATCACCAAGAAATCTCTGAGATGCCTCAAGGGATGCACTTTCCTCCACATAACTTTTGGGAGCAAATCAACACCTCCCTAGGAGAACTGAGTTCCAACATGGGACAACTAAGGGTGGAACATCAAGAGCACTCAATCATCCTCCAAGAAATTAGAGAAGATCAAAGAGCTATGAGGGAGGAGCAACAAAGACAAGGAAGAGACATAAAAGAGCTCAAGGACATCATTGGTTCCTCAAGAAGGAAACGCCACCATCACTAAGGTGGACTTATTCCTTGTTCTTAAATTTTCTGTTTTTTGTTTTCTTTATGTTAAGTGCTTATCTATGTTTGTGTCTTATTACATGATCATTAGTATTTAGTAACTTTGTCTTAAAGTTATGAATGTCCTATGAATCCATCACCTCTCTTAAATGAAAAATGTTTTTAATT
>NC_029794.2:102501245-102521036 GCF_000816755.2 Arachis ipaensis
AGTTGTGTTCAAGAATCAACATACTGAAATCAATAAATCAATAACACTATCTGAACTCTGAGTTCCTATAGATGCCAATCATTCTGAACCTCAATGGATAAAGTGAGATGCCAACACTATTCAAGAGGCAAAAAGCTACAAGTCCCACTCATCTGATTGGAGCTATGTTTCATTGATAGTTTGGAATTTATAGTATATTCTCTTTTTTTTATCCAATTTGATTTTCAGTTGCTTGGGGACAAGCAACAATTTAAGTTTGGTGTTGTGATGAGTGGATAATTTATACGCTTTTTGGCATTGTTTTTAGTATGTTTTTAGTAGGATCTAGTTACTTTTAGGGATGTTTTTATTAATTTTTATGTTAAATTCACATTTCTGGACTTTACTATGAGTTTGTGTGTTTTTCTGTGATTTCAGGTATTTTCTGACTGAAATTGAGGGACTTGAGCAAAAATCAGATTCAGAGGTTGAAGAAAGACTACTGATGCTGTTGGATTCTGACCTCCCTACACTCAAAGTGGATTTTCTGGAGCTACAGAACTCAAAATGGCGCGCTTCCAATTGCGTTGGAAAGTAGACATCCAGGGCTTTCCAGAAATATATAATAGTCCATACTTTGGCCTAGTTTAGATGACAAAAAAGGGCGTTGAACGCCAGTTCTACGCTGCAGTCTGGAGTTAAACGCCAGAAACACGTCACGAACCAGAGTTGAATGCCAGAAACACGTTACAAACTGGCGTTCAACTCCAAGAATGACCTCTCCACGTGTAAACTTCAAGCTCAGCCCAAGCACACACCAAGTGGAACTCGGAAGTGGATTTATGCATCAATTACTTACTTCTGTAAACCCTAGTAACTAGTTTAGTATAAATAGGACTTTTTACTATTGTATTAGACATCTTATGATTTTTAGTTCAACTTTGGATCATATTGATCATGTTTGGGGGCTGGCCATTCGGCCATGCCTGGACCTTCATCACTTATGTATTTTCAACGGTAGAGTTTCTGCACTCCAGAGATTAATGTGTGGAGCTTTGCTGTTCCTCATGATTTAATGCAAAGTACTACTGTTTTATATTCAATTCAACTTATTCTGCTTCTAAGATATCCATTCGCACCCAAGAACATGATGAATGTGATGATTATGTGACGCTCATAATCATTCTCACTTATGAACACGTGCCTGACAAACACTTCCGTTCTACATGCAAACAAGCTAGAATGAGTATCTCTTGGATATCTAATACAGAGGACCGAGTCCGAGATATTGGAATCTTCGTGGTATAAGTTAGAACCCATGGATGGCCATTCCTGAGATCCGGAAAGTCTAAACCTTTTCTGTGGTATTCCGAGTAGGATCCGGGAAGGGATGGCTGTGACGAACTTCAAACTCGCAAGTGCTGGGCGTAGTGACAGACGCAAAAGGATGGTGAATCTTATTCTAGTATGATCGAGAACCTCCAGATGATTAGCCATGCCGTGATAGAGCATTTGGACATTTTTCACACTGAGGATGGGATGTAGCCATTGACAACGGTGATGCCTTACATAAAGCTTGCCATGGAAAGGAGTAGGAAGGATTGGATGAAGACAGCAGGAAAGCAGAGGTTCAGAGGAACGAAAGCATCTCTATACGCTTATCTGAAATTCTCACCAATGAATTACATAAGTATTTCTATCTTTATTTTCTGTTTATTTATTATCATTATTCGAAAACTCCATAACCATTTGATATTCGCCTGACTGAGATTTACAAGGTGAACATAGCTTGCTTCAAGCCGACAATCTCCGTGGGATCGACCCTTACTCACGTAAGGTTTTATTACTTAGACGACCCAGTGCACTTGATGGTTAGTTGTATCGAAGTTGTGACAAATTATGAATTAAGATTAGAGCACCAAGTTTTTGGAGCCATTACCAGGGATCACAATTTCATGCACCAGCGCGATTGTAGCCCAACTCCAGCTCAACTTTCTGCCATACACCCTTGTTACGTTGATTTTACAGAGCCACGCGTTCGCATGAGTGACGCGGACGCGTGGGAGGCATATTTTCCACATGACGCAGCGACGCGATCGCGTGGGGTCAAATTATGCTACAGGCGCGCCTCCAGCCATGCTCTCGCGTGACTCTCTGTTTGTTTTCTTTTCTTCCCATTGCCCTGGTGACGCGGACGCGTCAGCGACGCTGCAGCGTCGCATGCGTGCTTTTTTTTTTTAATCTGGAAAAAAATGCAGAATGCAGTGTTAATATGAATGTAATGCAAAACTCCAGGTTCAATATAATAAAATAAAATAAAACTCAAAAACAAATAAAACTAAATAAGAAAAAAGGAACGATCATACCATGGTGGGTTGTCTCCCACCTAACACTTTTAGTTAAAGTCCTTAAGTTGGACATTTGGTGAGCTCCCTGTTATGGTGGTTTGTGCTTGTATTCATCCAGGAATCTCCACCAATGTTTGTAATTCCAATGGCTTCCGGGATCCCAAACTAGGCACGTGAAGCCTTTAAGAAGCTTCAAACAGATTCTTAGGCTCCCGGGGTGTTGGATGTCAGAACAGATTCTAGGATCCCAAACCTTACTATTGCACCCATCTTCTTGTTGATCATCATGATTCCATCCGGGTGGCAAGCAATCTGAATTCTCACTAAAGCGGCCAACCAACTTCTTAGACCCATTCAGTTGAGCTTTACACCAACCTTTGCGTTTAAACTTAAAGCTTCCAACCATAATGAACCTTGCAGGACAATTCTTACCACTGACCATCTTCCTCTTACTCTTAATACCACAAAGAGCTCTAAGTTGACCATCCGTCTCCAGTAGCCCATATTCAAGTGGGATTAGAAAGCTAAGGGATATGAATTTTGCCCACTTGAATTTTGTGAAGGATGATGGCAACTTAGGGGGAGGCATCTCCAATAACTTTGGCAAGGTGATTTCAAGCTCCACTCCCTTGTGCTCTTTGACAACTTCCACCTCTTTGCAAACTTCTTCAATTTCAACCTCTTCCTCTTGGTAGCTTTCTTCCAATTCAATCTCTTCTTCATTACTTACCAAGGGCATGGGAGGCTGTGCTTCTTCTTCTTTGATCTCCATCTCTTGATCAACCTCTTCAAAGTCTTTAGCTATGATATGCTTTGGAGGTTGTACACCCTCCTCAACATCAATTTCAATCACCTTGGAAGGAGGTTTTATAACCTGACTTTCCCATGGAGGTTCAGCATCTCCTAAGTCTTCAACCACTTCTTCCTCTTTAATAATTACAGCTTCCTCCACTTGTTTCAGTACAAAGTCATGCTCTGTACTGTCTACTGGAGTTTCTAGTATCTCCTTCATGCTATGTTCTTCATTAGATTGTCCACATGAAGCCATGGGGGTTCCTTGAGTGTCCGAACGTCGGGAAAGTAATCGATTTATCGCTTGATCCAGTTGGCGAAGGGCTGCTTGAAGTTTTGCACATGTTTTTGTGAGACGCTCTGTTGAGTCTTGAGGTGATGGATATGGACATGGTACATAAGGAAGTGGTGGTTCTTGATATGGTTCATATGGCTCATAAGGTGGTTGGTATGGTAGATAAGGGTTAGGATCATATGAGGGTGTTTGGTGGTAAGGGGCTTGTGAGTATGGTGGTCCAGAGTTATTTTGAGGAGAGGGTTCATAGGCATATGGTGGTGGTTGTTGATAGTTCATTGGAGGTGGTTGTTACCATGAGGGTTGATCAAATCCTTGTGGCTCCTCCCATCTTTGATTGTTCCACCCTTGATGCCTGTTCTCATTGTAATTTCCTCTTCCTGCAATGTAATTGTAACCAGACTCATAGCCAAAGGGGTGAGAGTTCATAGTAGCAAATAAAAATAAAAAATAAAAATAAAAATAAATTTAAATTAAAAGGTTATTTAAATTTTGAATTTGAAAATTAAATTTTGAAATTTGAAATTTAAAATTTTTGAAATTTGAATTTTGAAATTTAAATTTTAAATTTTTTAAATTTGAATTTTGAGATTTGAAATTTGAAAAAAATTTTAAAATTGAATTCTGAAAATTTTTAAATTTGAATTTTGAAATTTGATTTTTAAATTTTGAATTTTTTTGAATTTAATAAGGAAAGAGAAAAACAATAAAATGACAACAAACTTAAAAATTCTTAGATCAAAACGAAGAAAAAACTAAGAACAACTTGAAGGTCAAGATGAACACGAAGAACAACTTGAAGATCAAGATGAACACCGAGAAAAAATTTTTTGAAATTTTTTTTATAATTAAATAAAAACCAATAACCTCTTAATTTATGAAAAAAGCAAAAAAAAACAATAAAACAGGTAAAAAGCAAATATTTACAATAACCAATAATAAGGCACACGTTTGTAATTCCCCGGCAACGGCGCCATTTTGACGTTAGAATTTTTGCTAGTAAAGAATTTTATAAAAACAGTCGCGTTGTAGATATAGTCTCTAAACAAACAGAAATCCCTTCGTACAAACATTTTGGTTGTCACAAGTAACAAACCCCTTTGAAATTGATAACCGAGTATTTAAACCTCGGGTCGTCTTCTCAAGGAATTGCAGGGAGGTATGTTCTTATTATTGGTTATGAATCTTGTAAATTAGGGGGTTTTAGAAAATAAGGAAGTAGTATGTTGAATGATAAGAAAAATAAAATAATAATAATAAAATAAACTCTTGGCAAGGTATGAAGAACTGGAAGTCCTATCCTGGTTATCCTTATCAATTGTAATGAGAATTGGATTTTTCTCCCACTTTGTTAACCTCTAACTATGAAGGTAAGTTAAGTGGATGAATTAATTTTTATTCCTCAGGTCCTAGTCTTTCCTTGGGAAAGGCTAGAGTTATTGGAACTCGAATTAATTCTTGAAGAATTCCAATTTTCAGTCAACAATGAGTTTGATAACTCAAGTGTCTCCAATGACTCAACCAAAGCCAAAAGGGAAGAGAATCTACCTGAATGAAAATAATTTGAATACATAAATTAAAGAGAGCAATCGTAATTCTGAAATACCTCAATTAGCACTAATAAAGATATCAAATGTAACATGGAAGAGTTCATAAATTAAATTGAGAAAAGAAATAAAAAGAACATTGAACCTGAGATTGAGAGTCACTCCTAAAACTAAGAGAAATCCTAAATCCCAATCCTAAGAGAGAGGAGAGAACCTCTCTCTCTAAAAACTACATCTACTCCTAAAATTGTGAATGTGAAAGCTTTTTTTTTCATGAATGGATGCATTCCCCCACTTTATAGCCTCCAATTTGTGCTTTCTGGGCTGAAAACTGGGTCAGAAACAGCCCAGAAATTGCTGGTTGCGAAATCTGCCATGCTGGTTTTTCGTCACTGCGACGCGTCCGCGTGGAGCACGCGTTCGCGTCGCCTAGCGTCAAAACAACTATGGCATATTATATATCAAATCGAAGCCCCGGACATTAGCTTTTCAACGCAACTGAAACCGCGTCGTTTGGACCTCTGTAGCTAAAGTTATAGCCGTTTGAGTGCGAAGAGGTCAGGCTGGACAACTTAGCAATTTCTCCAACTTCTTGTATTCCTTCCACTTTTGCATGCTTCCTTTCCATCCTCTGAGCCATTCCTGCCCTGTAATCTCTGAAATCACTTAACACACATATCAAGGCGTCTAATGGTGATAAGGGGAAATTAATTTTTGGTAATTAAAAGGCTCGAGAAGCAAGTTCCAATTATAGAATAAAATTAGGAAGAAAATATAAAACCATGCAAATATTATGAATAAGTGGGTAAAGAGTTGATAAAATCCACTCAATTGAGCACAAGATAAACCATAAAATAGTGGTTTATCAGGGATCAGTAGCAGGGAGTAGCTGGTCAGCCTTCTCCTACGGGGTAAAGTGTTTCTCCCGCCAGGAGTCATCATGCATGAGGTCAAGGATGGACATGGCAGATTCACCTCTTTTTCGTTTGCCAGTTGTTGCCTTTCTTTTTCCTTTTCTTTGGGTGTCAGACATCCTAAAAAACAGAAAACCAGGATATAATAAAAATAGAAAAGCAGGTAGGCAAATAATCGAAAGAAGCATATAATGGCAAAGGAGCAATAGAATAATGAAAAGGAGTTAAGTAAATGTGCATTAAGGATTGTATAGGAGTTAAAAGTCCGAGAATAAAAATTCACAATCCAAAATGTAAAAGGATTCATGTTAAGTAGGAAAAACCTTCGTCATGCCTTGGTTAGAATGTTAGAGAGAATAGTGAAAAACTAGAAGAGATGTTTTGAAAGGTAAGTGGGTTAGGAATGAAAAAGAGGTTAGGAAGTTAAAATTAGTGAATTAGTAAAAAGTGGATTAGATTAAGTGGCATGATGAGCATTTCCTAAATAACGAGAATTCACAAATTAAAGCAACAGATAACTCAAATTCAAACAAGAAAGTCAAGGATGAATCAAATGAAAATAGCAAAAAGTGAAATTGAATCATCCAAGATGCAATTTATAAACCAGGAAATTAAAAAGAATAAGAAAGCTTGCCCTGTCATTCATGAATTGGTTTGGTAAAAGCTGAGTAAAGCAGAGTGCAAGTTTGCCAAAACCAAAATAGGAATGAAAATCAAAACAATTTACAGAAATTTGAGCAGCATCCCGGCTAAAATTGGATGTTCCCGAAAATGAAATAGTAAGTAGAACAGTTCATATGAATTAAAATATAGCTGCAATTACATATAAGGAATATGAACATGAAAAAGCAGTGTAAAAAGCAGCATGAAACAGTAAATTACACCATATGAACAATACTAACATCACAGCAATAGCTGAATTACGAAAAGTATAAAACAAGAAACACGAACAGCGCAATTAATCAGGCCTAAATCCACTAACCACATCCTAGGCTACCTAACAACCTAGAATCCACTACAACATGCATATCTAACTAGCCTAATTATGAAGATAAATAGAAAAAATGTAATTAACTATGAATTGATAGAAGGGTGGCGTTCGGCGGAACCTGGTAGACGTAGGAATGAAAGTGGGGCAGAGAGGTGGCTGGGGGATGGTGGTGGTGGCGGCTGACGCGGCGGTGGAGGGTGGCACGGCGGCGGTGAGGGCTGTTCGGAGGCAGGGGGTTTGGAAAGGTAATGGGGGAGGGGTTAAGGGGAAAGGGTGCTGTCTGGGTGGTCGTCGGTGGTGCGGCGGCGAAGGGTGGCGCGGTGGCGAAGGGCAGAGAGAGAGGGGGTGTTTGCAGGGAAGAGGAAGGAGAAAGGGTTGGGGGGGCGCGATGGGTAGGGTTCGCGTCACAGGGGGTTAATAATTTTGAATCCACGCGATCGCTTGGGGCACACGGTTAGGGGTGGGCATGGTTTGGATTTTTATAAATCCAAACTGGATCCATTTCAGAACCAGTTTTATGGTTCATAAAACCAAACCAGAACTGGATTGAAGAGAGAAACCGGTTCTAAACCGGTTTAAAAAAATAAAAACCGGTTTTAAATCGGTTTTAGAATTTAAATCCGGTTTTACTTACAAACCGGTTTTAAATCCAGTTTTACGTATAAAACCGGTTTTAAATCCAGTTTTACATATAAAACCGGTTTTAAATCCGATTTTTTTAAATCCAGTTTTTTTTTTAAAATCCAAATCTAAAATCCGGTTTTTTTTATAAAATCCAATTTTAAAACCAGATTTTTTAACCAAAAATTCAGTTTTAAAACCAATTTTTGAAAATCCAGTTTTAAAATCAGTTTCTTTAAACAAAAATCCAATTTTAAAACTAGTTTTTAAAAATCCAATTTTCAAACCAGATATTTTAAAAAAAATCCACTTTTAAAAATAATGTGCACTAGGTATCAATGTACTAATATAGACATGCAACAAAGAAACGGATAGTAATTTTCTTTGCAACCTATTGGTTAATCCAATAAGGCAACTCAATTTAAAATATTTCTATTTCTCCCTAAACATTTTCTTATTAACATAAATTTGCACGTCAAGTAGTTATTGTCACCACATTGCAGATCAACAACATTAAGACTGTTTATTAAGTAAGCCATGCAAAGCAAACTTGAGCAGTAGCATAAAAGTGAAGATTGGATCAGACCAAGAGAAAAAATTGGATATGATAGAATGTAGGGTATAGTAGCGAATTTCAGAATATTGATTTGAAAATTACAAAACTTGCCTTAACCACATACTTGGTGCTCTGTTTTGGAACCATCAAAGGGCACTTCAAGCCGGTGCCTCAAATTTCTTAGTATTTCTTCCTACAAAAGGAATAAATAACAAAGAACAATAAGCAACAGGTTACATAACAAATAATATATAAACTACAAACAATNATACTGATGAATTATAAGTTTGAATATATTTATTGAGGCTTGCTTTTATCATGTGATAAATTTACATTAATATTTCAACAAAATACACATAATCAGTTCTAAATAAACATCCACTGCCTGCCTACGTCTTTACAAACAATACCTCAGACATTCAAGACACTGAGTCGCAATATCAAACTAACTCCAGTGATGAGACCATACAAGCATATATAATGACAATCTTTTCATATTAGATTGAGTCGGCTACATATACAATGACAAAATTTATGTGTGTAAGTTTTGAAAAATTTTAGTGCAAATTGTATTGATTTATGGGTATAAAATGTATTAATTCATGTGTGCAAAACTCTAGTAAATATAGGTGCAAATTATATATTTTTTGTATGCAAAACGTCTGTAAATATGGGTGCAAATTATTGCTGTTTAAGTGCTGGTCAAAAATGACAATATTTGCTGGCCATGTAGCATTACTTTAATAAAATAAACATCACCCATACTATCCAGAATAACCATCCGGATACTAAGGATAATAAACATCTCATGTCATAAAACTACTTATCCCAAAAGCTTAAACTAATTTTGGGGTTCACCAAGGATCAAACTCTTGACCTTTCGGATCTAGAACTCTAATACCATATCATGAAACCACTCATCCCAAAAGCGTAACCTGACAGGACAATGTAACACTAATGGTCATATCTCTAATATTTCCTAATCCTCCATTGTACACATTGTACGCTTAGACTATTGGCTCCCTATACTTATTCAAAAATAAATAAAATCAATAATGATAGTTTATATATGTTTTTACTTTCTACAGCAAAGGCCGAGATGGCCTATGATTTTTCACAAATATTATTACAGATTACAAAATGCTTAAGCTTATACACCACAGATCAATTCATAACCATACTTCTATTGGGTTAATGTATATATTTCTCATGGATTTATCACTTAAAATTTTAGAACTATTTTCTTTCTTCTTGCAAGTGTTGATGATTGATTAACAATTTTTAAATTGGTTTGACTTCTTTTTCACTGCCATTTTGCTAATTACTTGAAAATTGAAATAGAACACAATTTTGATACATACACCATGTGAGAATACAAAATGAATTTTGATACACTTTGCCAAGTTGTAATTTGTAGTAAAAAAATTCAAGTCAAAGAATGATGCTTAATTGCTTATGCATGTTATCAAATTGGAATTTGATATAAGGTGCTACTATGTACCTAAGGAAAGCAAAGATAAATTTGATATGGTTACCATTACGGCATTACCACTTAGCATGAGGCTTTATCTTCTCTCCATTTTTGCCTTCAAATTCTAACAATGAACGGAATAAAAAAAATTATTACTCCATATTTCACGTCTCAAATGCACCAACCACCAAACCTTAGAATTTATGGCCACGAGTATTATACTAATATATTACCTCTCTTATACCAAATTAGGAGAAAGAAATGGAGAGGAAGGACTTAGAGAAAAATAAAATTCATCTCCATTGTGAACATTAAAACAACAACCTAGCCATCCCATTTTATTCCCCAATTTCCCGTCTATTTTGAACTCAGAATCACCTTCAAGATACAAAAATATCATAGCTATTATCAAACTATTGCTCCTCACTCGGGCAAAGTACACTGCCGGAGAAGAAAAAAAAAAGAAAATAAAAAAGATCTATTGGCAGATCTATTAATATCCATAGAAAACAAAATTCCTCCATAGAAAACAATTAGAAAGTGCAACTCTAGCAGAGGAAATAATGACCTCCAAGCAAGAGAACCAACTTGATAACAAAATTTATAACTTCCCTACTTATAAAAGGAATGGGATTTTCAAATTAGCATCATCACTGTTGTCGTAGTCATTGCTCTGCACAAGTTTCTTTAAGCTAGTCCATGATCTTTTCCATTTTTTGCTTGCTGTGCCCTGAGTTTTCGATGCTTCTGATTTAACAGACGCACTTGAAGCTTCAAGTGTCTTCTTAGACTTTCTTTTCTTTGAGGTTGTGGCACTTACACTTGATGGGGTGGCTGGACTATCTACAACAGAGACATCTTTATCTGTAACTGATGAAGCAGATGCATCTGCTTCTTTGGTGTTGTCTTCACCTATAATGCCTTTCCCCGATTTTGAAGACTCATGTGTAATGGGTTTTGTTGCTGGTATTGATACCGATGACATTTTGGTTTTAGATGGACATAGTCCTTTCATATGTCCCTTAGGAGTCCCCCTCTTCACATTCTGATGCAAACAGAAATGGCACTTGTATACTACATTATTTTGACTGTGTTTATGCTTGCCCCTGTGCTTTGATCTATTCTTCTCAATTCTCACAGTTGAATTGATGCCAGGATGAAGAACAGTTTCACATCTATAAAGCAGTCAAATTACTTGATGTTATGATATTTTACATGAAAACTGTATATTGGTAACCTAGGAAATCGATGCATTAAAGGTTCAAACAAATAAATAACCCAAAGCATATGTCTGCCAGATTTTGTGAGCACAACAAACAAGAGTAACATGTTTCTTTTCGGGGGGGAAAAGAACCCAGTTATTGTTATCATTCCAAAACAAAGTCTAAGCATTTTTGGGGTACTGGAGACCCCATGGTCTCTGATTCTGCCAAAATAGATAAATGAGGACAAAGTGCTTTAATTTATACGATAACAGATGCTGATATTAGCATTTAGTTTTTGTGAATAAATATATAGTAAGTAGAGCAACGTGTAAATTAATTTATCTTAAAACTACTAACATAGCACACATCAATACTGGAAGAAGGAATACACACTATTGCAAACAAGTGGCAGTTTCACAAAGTGAATTGTTAATTTGAAGCTTGGTTCATCACAGTGACAATGTGGCTTATTGTGTTTTACTTGATGGCTCTCAAATCTTGAAATTTAATCAAATGGTCAAGTTCTAAAATCTTAAAAAAAAGGCATGGAAACACTGACAATATGACAAATAACCCAGATGGAAAACAAAATCCCTAAGCAAAACCTTTTCTTAAAAGGAAAAGGAAGGTATAGAATCAAAACCTATAGCAAGTTATCAAAGAAGAATCAGGCGTTATTCCATTGGCCTCGGCAACAGTGGCCAAACGCTGCCCATAGAAGGCTCCTAAAGACGATATCTGAGCCTCATGAGAGGCCCAAACTGCAATCTTTTCCAAGTGCTCAACCTCCACTAATGACCTGGTGGTGGCTCTTGGCTTTTATGTATTTTTTCTGTGGCTTCTTCCCTGAGTGATACAGGATTGTGAGGCTGACAAGCCGGGTTTTTAGTTCCTCCTCCTTGCTTCCCCATGCCTTACTGGAGATGAAGCATGAACGGTAGCAAAAATTATAAGTAAAATATTTTAAAGATAAAAATGGTAGACGTCAGAGCAAACATCAAGCATAGTTCTTATAGGAACTTTAAACCATGAAAAATTGACACACGCCTGATTAATTAATTCAAATATACATGAACAAAAGTATTCAGAACCAGTTTTATGGTTCCAAACCAGAACTGGATTGAAGAGAGAAACTGGTTCTAAACCGGTTTAAAAAAATAAAAACCGATTTTAGAATTTAAATCCGGTTTTACTTACAAACCGGTTTTAAATCCAGTTTTACGTATAAAATCGGTTTTAAATCCAGTTTTACATATAAAACCGGTTTTAAATCCGATTTTTTTAAATCCAGTTTTTTTTTTTTAAATCCAAATCTAAAATCCGGTTTTTTTATAAAATCCAGTTTTAAAACCAGATTTTTTAACCAAAAATTCAGTTTTAAAACCAATTTTTGAAAATCCAGTTTTAAAATCTGTTTCTTTAAACAAAAATCCAAGTTTAAAACTAGTTTTTAAAAATCCAATTTTCAAACCAGATATTTTTAAAAAAAATCCACTTTTAAAAATAATGTGCACTAGGTATCAATGTACTAATATAGACATGCAACAAAGAAGTTCACCTAGGATTCCAAAATATGTGGGGTTTAGAGAGAATATTCAAAAGCAAAAGCATTTGAATCTATTTGCCAAAGGATCAAGGTCTTGATCACTTGATTTACAAAACAATAAGTACATGATAATTCAAAATACAATAACATTACACATACCTGCAGAGAGCTAAGAGAAAGAGGATGCATCCTATTATTTGGCACATTTAGAGCAGTAGAAGGTAAAGATAGAATACGCCCGATAAGTGATCCAGATCCTAGTACAATGTTAGCTGCAAATGCAATATGAATAATTAGTTACAGATCACTAAATCATTTGTGCACTAGAAAAGCTAATTTTTACAGAACGCATGCATACAACCGAATGTCTACTATTTCATAGTAAAGCTTCATATGTTTTCCCCAAGCACTAAAATGGGGCTATTAGAAATATAAAAAGATAAATCATCATAATCCTATAAAAATAGGAAAATAAAAAAATAATAAAGAAAACCATAGAAAAGTGGCATTAACACAAACACTTGATATGCATAACAGCATAAGCAATCAAACCTTGTTCAGTTTTTCAAATTGATGGAATGAAACAGAACAGAAAAGAACATGGAAGCACCTTTGGCAATTTCAACTATATAATCACAAATGTAGTAAATCCCTATCTACCACTCAATTCCTTTTCTCAGATGATAGATTCACTATGTGGTTCTTCTCTGTTGCTTCACAACATTTCAATCTACCAAATTAATTACTTAATCGTAAACCTATCTAACCTTGAGGGTACCCAGAGAACGGAGAAGAACAGAGCTGGGTCACAGCGAGAAAAGGCGGACGGCGCCTTGAGGGTACCCAGAGAACGGAGAAGAACAGAGCTGGGTCACGGCGAGAAAAGGCGGACGGCAGAACCGCGGATGGCGGAACAGAGCAGTGGCGCGATGCGCTTGTGGTGGTGGTGGCAGCTACGAAACTGCACTGCCAGTTTCCTACTCCGGTGCGGCGGTGCCGACTGTGGGCGAAGGAGAAAAGGATTCGTGCGAGTTAAAACTGGTTCACCAAATCAGAAATGAAGAATTAGGATGTTTTTGAGATTTGGATTTTAATCTGGATCTGGATCTGGATCCAGATTTAAAACCATTTAAATGGATTGGATTTAAAACCAAATTATAAAATAAATTTGGTTTGGATTGGATTTTTATTATTTAAAATTGGTTTTTTTTAATGGTTTGGTTTGGATTTGGTTTAAAATCCAAATTTTAGATTTTTTTGCCCACCCCTACACACGGTCGCGTGGCTGGGGTGGAATGGGAGTTGACGCGATCGCGTGGGGCACGCGATCGCATGGAATGGATAAAGGAGTGAATGACGCGGTCGCGTGAGGCATGCGACCGCGTCGCTGGAAATTGTGCTAAACGCACGATTCCAGCGTCGTTTCAGCGCAACTCTCTGTCTCCTTTGGGGTGGTGTGCAATCCACGCGATGCGGTTGCGTCGCTCACGCTTTCGCGTGGGATGAGTGTTGTGCAAGTGACGCGATCGCGTCAGGGACGCGACCGCGTGGGTCATTTTGTGCGAAACGCACAATGGCTGCACGATTTCAGCCCAACTTTCTGGACGTTGGGGATTTACGCCGATCTCCAGATCACGCGGCCGCGTGGGTGACGCGGACGCGTGGGTGGTTGTTTTTTGCAACTGACGCGATCGCATGAATGATGCGGTCGCGTCGCGCACCCTTTTTTTATGCAGGTATGCAATTATGCAGTATGCAATGCAAATGAATAATATTCAGGTTCAAATGAAAAGGAAAACAAATAAAAATAAATAACACGAAATAAAAAACTGAAAAAGAAACGACCATACCATGGTGGGTTGTCTCCCACCTAGCACTTTTAGTTAAAGTCCTTAAGTTGGACATTGGATGAGCTTCCTGTTATGGCGGCTTGCGCTTAAATTCGTCCAGAAATCTCTACCAATGCTTGGAATGCCAACAGCCTCCGGGGTCCCAAACTAGGCATGTAAAGCTTTTGAGCAGCTTCAAACAAATTCTCAAGCTCCCGGGGTGATGAATGTCAGAATAGATTCCAGGATCCCAAACTTTGCTTTTAGATCCGCCTTCGTCTTGATCTATATTTTTCCATCCGGGCAGTTTAGAAAGTAGATTTTCACCAAGATAACCAAACATTTTCCGAGATCCATTTGATAGATCATGATGCCAATCCGCACACTTCGAGTTGAAGCGTGGAACCTTATTGAACCTTGTACACCAGTTCTGAGTGCAAGCCATTTCCCTTTTACTCTTAAAGCCGCAAAGAGCTCTAAGCTGGCCATCTGTTTCAAGCAAACCATATTCAAGTGGGAAAATAAAGTTAAAGGTTAAGGATTGTACCCACTTGAAGCTTGTATTGGGTGGTAATGGCCTTGGGATAGGTGTTTCCAGTGGTTCTGTGAGTTCTACTCCCTTGTGATCTTCGGTGAATTTCTTTACTTCCTTGCAGACTTCTTCAATTGCATCTAAGTCCTGATCAAGGCCTTCTATGTCTTCCTCGTCACTTAAGTCATAAACGGGAGGTTGAGAGAAAACTACCTCCGCATCGTCTTCGTATTCACTTGGAGAAGACTCTTCGATCTCAGAGAATTCACTTGCTGATGCAAGTTCATCACTGGGAGAACTTGACTTGAGATTGTCATCATCAAGGAAGCTTGCTTCTTGGAGTATTCCGTCTAGTTCCTCATAAAAGACTTACCTTGGGGGTTGTGTACTATCCTCCTTAGCATCAATTGCAACGTCCTTGATAGAATTCTCCACAACTCTGGATTCCCATGGAGGCTCAGCGTCTCCTAGGTCTTCAACCAACTCTTTTTCTTGTATAATGACAGCTTCCTCTACTTGTTCCAGTACGAAGTCATGCCCTGTTTTGTCCACTGGGGTTTCTAGTATCTCCTTCATGCTACGCTCATCATTAGATTGCCCACACGGAGTTGTGGGAGGTCCTTGAATGTTCGAACGTCTAGAAGATAATTGACTTATTGCTTGCTCCAGTTGATAAAGGGTTGTTTGAAGTTGATCTACTGTTTCCTTGAGGCAAACCTCTGATTCTCGGGGTGATGGATTTGGATGTGGTACATTGGGAAGTGGTGGTGTTTGGGAGTAATTGGATTGGAATCGGGGTAAATGAGGATCATATGGTGGCGAATGGTGAAAAGGAGCTTGTGAGTGTGGTGGTTCGAAGTTGTGTTGAGAGGGTGGTCTATAAGCGCAGGGTGGGGCTTGTTGGTAACCACAAGGTTGTCCACCATGTCTATTTGCTTAGTATGCATTGTAGAATGGTCTTTGTCCATGATATCTTGGAGGGTGTTGTTGCCTAAAGGGTTGATCAGATCCTCTTGGCTCCGTCCATCTTTGATTGCTCTGACCTTGATGCATGTTCCTGTTATAACTTTCACTCCTTTCAACAATATTAGAACCAAACTCAAAGCGAGAGGGGTGAGAATTCATAGTAGCTAATGGAAATAAAAGGGGAAAATAAAGACAAATAAACAAGTAAAAGAAAAGTATTTACAATAACCAATAATAAGGCACACAATTGCAGTTCCCTGGCAACGGCGCCATTTTGACGTTAGGATTTTTGCCAGTAAAGAATTTTATAAAAATAGTCACGTTGTAGGTATAGTTTCTAAACCAACAAAAATCCCTTCGTACAAACGTTTTGGTTGTCACAAGTAACAAACCCCTAAATAAATTGATAACCGAAGTATTTAAACCTCGGGTCGTCTTCTCAAGGAACTGCAGGGAAGTATGTTCTTATTATTGATTATGAAGATTGTAAATTGGGGTTGTGAAGATGAGGAACAAGTAATTTAAATTGCAATTAAAATAGGTAAAAAACTGTAAAATAAATAAATAACTGTAAAGTAAATCTAAATCCTAAAAGAGAGAGGAGAGAACCTCTCCCTCAAAACTACATCTAATTCATGAATATTAACTAATTGGAGACTCTCCTCTGAATGGATGTATTCCCCCACTTCATAACCTCTGATCTATGCCTTCTGGACTTGGAATTGAGCCAAAAAGGGCTTCAGAAATCGCTGGGAGTGTTTTCTGTAATTTTTGGTGCGTGGCCTCTGTCATGCGTCCGCGTGGGTCACGCGGTCGTGTCGTCTGGAGTTTTCCTTGCCACGCGGTCACTTCAGTCATGCGCCCGCGTCAATCATGCGATCGCGTCGCTGCCAGTTTCTTCAAAAACTCCGTTTTATGCTTTCCTTCCAATTTTGTATGTTTCCTTTCCATCCTTTAAGTCATTCCTGCCTTAGAAGATTTGAAATTACTCAACACACGAATCACGGCATCGAATGGAAATAAAGGGTAATCAAAATAATTATTTTTAAGCATAGGAAACATGTTTTTCACATACATTACATAATAAGGAAGGGAAAGTAAAACCATGCAATTAATATGAATAAGTGGGTGAAGGATTGAATAAATCACTCAAATTGAGCACAAAATATATCATAAAATATGGGTTTATCATATAACCTAATATTCTATGTCTCATTTTGTTTACTTTGTACATATTGATTGTCTTTTTAAAAAATTAAAATTGTAGAAATTGCTCATGTGTTCTTAGACTGGTCATAACAATAGAGGATGTGACAAGAAGAAAGAAGCTATGGCTAGCGGAAAAGCTGCAGTAGGTACTGGTAGTCAGCATCAGGGTGCAGCAGCAACAACTAAAGGTATGAGTGTTGATGATGTTGATAAGGATGCTACCAAGAAGCAAAAGATGTATTGGGAAGAGACTTTAGAGACTACAGATGTTGAAGCCTCAGTTTCAGATTCACCTAATGTGAATTTTTTGTATTCACTCTCCTCTTCTAATTATTAGCATGAAAATCAATTTATCTTGCACTAAACATTTGACTTAATGCAATCATCCTACATAGGTGAATGTTGATGTGGTGAACTCTGTGAACCCTACTGAAGAACATATGGCAGTAAGACTACCACCGTCACAACCTTCTCACCTCAGACCTGTCCCACTACAACCTACTCCTATAAGGCCTACCACACCACAACCATCTCATGTTAGACCTACACCACCAACTAACCAACCTCTTCCAAGAGTTACCAGACAAACAATACATGGTGCAAATCAAGGGACCACTTCAAGATTTATTCAATTCATGCCAACTCCACCATCCACAATTCAAACGGCATGCAGATGGCCAGTACCTGTGTTTCGCTTACCAACAAGAGAATCTTCAAGTGGGAACAACAATGGGAGTTCTAGTGGCAGCAGTAACTCCACATCCAACAAATATGATTTTTCTAGTGTGACATTGTTTTTTGATCAAGGACTTACTGGAATGAGAGCTTTAAAATTCTGATACTATGGGTTTTTTTTGTAACTTATGTTTAGTGCTTATATTGCACTACTTGATGCTTTCATGTTCATGGTTTGTTTTGGTATTTTTAAGTAATTTGGATTTACTACTTTGACATCAAATCTCATAGACTTGTTTTGAAGTTTTTGTTGATAAAATGCTTATGTTAGAATTATTTTCAGGTTTATTATAGCGTATGGAATGAACGTCTTTTATTCAGTTTTGTTTTCATGTCACATTTTCGTTATTTAGTGTACAATACCAGATTTTCAGCTAGATTTGTCAATTCACGACATTTATGTCTTGTTTTGTCAAATACGTATTACATTCAATGTCACAAATATCAAATATATCAATAATTATGGGCACTAATGTCATAATACAACTTGACTTTTTTACACCAAGTGAAGATATTAACAGAATTTTAAAGTTTATTGTCATTAAAACCAAATAGCCACAAAAAAGCCCCAAAACAAGATACACCATACACACAATTATATATTGATTAATTGGAACATATTCTAGCCTACACAAATTAACAAACCAAAGAAAATTATTATAATCCATGACCTAATAGCTCTAATTTCACCCTGGAGTTTTTCCATCTTTAACAAGATCTTCAAACTATTCTCTCGAATCTCTTTTCTTTACCTAGTGACATTGACCTCAGGGGTAGCACAACAACTATCTTGATTTTTTCTAACAAGGACTCTTGTCAATCCCTCCGTCAATCTCATCCACCCATACAAAATACTTGCAATCCATTGTCTACCGCGTGAAACAAAGGAATAAGGAATCATTCACAATAAGTTAACCTAAATAGAAACACAAAAACAAAATGACTTATCTTTCGTAGAGGGCACCTAACGAACCATCTCCCAAGATTTGTTAAGGTTTCAGATTGTAGCAACACCATATCCTGTTCACAGAAGCATCTCTCAGATAGAATTTTCTCTTCACTCCTCTTGAAAGATGAAGTCCATTTTCCACTGATGCTTCCATTTGAAAAATAATGATTATCTTTGCTTCTCCTAAACATTCTAGGGTTTCTAATTTTGAATTTAGAAAACAATTGAGGATAAATTAAGAAAAGGAGTGATTTTATAATGGTAACAACATATTTGAACACATCACATTGCTGTTTTATAACCAGATAAACACTTAACGTGTCATACTGGCCTTTAAATTAACGGAGTAAACGAATTCAAGACGTTCGGGTATTTTTGATAGACTGATCCAATTTTTTATGAGTAAAAAGTTATTTTTCATGTTGTATAAGTATTTTTGTTCGCGTTCGTAAACTTTATAGATAAAAATGGTAGTTTTTTCTAAAATGTTTATCAGATGCAAGTGTAATTTTGTAGCGAATGATGATTAAAAACAACAAAAGGGTTACGAATTAACGAAGTAAATAATAAAATAACGTGTTTTGGGAGTGTTACTCTTGCTAGCTAATTTTGGCGACATTTGGCGTTCCACGCGTATATATTTGATCCGAGTTGTTTGTTTATTGATACACTGTTCAAGAGTGTTAAGCGATTAGGCACTCGAGAGGAACCAACCAAACCATACCCGTCGACGTTTTTATTCATCCCCATCTGAACCAACAGAAAACCCCCAAAACCCTAGAATTTCAGGGATTCCTCTGCAATCTCTGACACAAAGCGCGAGAGATTGAGAGCAGCAACAGCAATGGAGTTCGACGAGTATGACTACTTGGAGAAGACGGTGGAGGACCATGACGACAGAGATTCGTCTAAGAAGACCAAGAAAGACAGCTCCGAGAAAACCTACCGGAAGCGCGACGAGCTCGACGACGATCTAGACGCTGCCGCCTACGACGGGCGCATCAAGAAGTCCAGGGCCGACGAAGAGAACGGCTCCAAGAAGGATCGGGATGGCCGCGATAGGGAGCGGTCCTCCCGCGACAAGGACCGCCACAGGCACCGCAGCAGCGACAGGGAAATAGACGGTGAGCGGAGCAGCAGAGACAGAGATAGAGACAGTGAGAGGAGCAGCAGGGACAGAGAGAAGGAGAGGGAGAAAAGCAAAGAGAGGGATAGGAGGGAGAGGGACAAAGAGAGGGAGAAGAGAGAAAGGGACAGAGAGAAGGAGAAGGAGAAGGAGAAGGAGAAGGAGAAGGAGAAGGAAAGG
>NC_029794.2:102521271-102563618 GCF_000816755.2 Arachis ipaensis
GAGCGAGACAGAGACAGAGACAGAGAGCGTGATTTTGACTCGAGAGATGGCCGGTAAAGTATTCTTCTTCCTCAGCTCAACGCCCATTTTCTTTGGTGCACTGTGTTTTCTTTTTTTACTCTTTTGCTTCAATTGTTAGTCCGTTAGTCCTATGAGTCAATGCTTCTATAGCTAGCTCAGTCTGTTGAGGTTGTTAGTTAACTTGCATCGGCGACAGCCAGCATTCGTTGTTAGTTTCAAGTGAACGCTTAGTGGTACATGGCAGGTTGTCTACATTGTTATGGCTTTTCCATGGGTATTTAAGAAAGGGAATGATCGCTGTTGATTTTATTTCTGCTTTGGTGCAACGCAATGCAGTGTTGAGTGTTTTCCCTAAGCTACTAGCTGAACATTGTTTTGCTCTAAAAAACTTTGTAATGCCAAATAAAGATTTTGAATGAATTATTTGTGGATAAGTTTTATTCATTTTTTCCTACCATATGTACTGTCTGAATGAGTTCTTAACATGCCCTTGTTTTCTGAGATTGGTATTGGGTTTATACTTAAGTATCATAAGTAGCTAGGATGATGGATCTTTTTTTAAATATTAGAAGTGTGACGATAACAGAGAAAATAAAAAATCCTGACCAGTGGCACTAGTGTGTATCAATATTATAAGATTGATTAAGTGATATGTGATTCTTTGGACTCTTATATTAACAATATACTTTCGAATAATTGCTACAGTTGAGTTTGGGACATAACTTCCTCTCAAGAATAGGTGCTGTCTTGGACTCTAATGTTAGCGATTCACGTTTGAATTATTGCTACAAATTATACAGTCTAAATATCAGGTTTGGATTTGATGATTTTCTTTATCCCTTATTGTTTTCTAATAGCTGAATTTAATGGAATTACAGGAGACAAAGGGAAAAGAAAGAAGCTGCAGAGCCTGAGGCAGATCCCGAAAGGGATCAGCGAACTGTTTTTGCCTACCAGGTTATTTAGTTAGCTCTATTGTTTTTTCATATGAATATTTTAAGGTTTGGTATATCAGGTTATTTGGCATTTTTTCCCCCTTGATGATTACCAAGTTGCGATGTGGTGATTTCAGATGCCTTTGAAGGCAACAGAGAGGGATGTTTATGAGTTCTTCTCTAAAGCTGGCAAGGTACGTTGATTTTTAAAGTCTTGAATGTTACTTGAAGAAAGTTTACTTTTTACTAGTTGGAAATATTTTAGTTAGGGTATTATATACCCTACACTGATACAGTTATTAGGTTAGGCTGCCTATATTTGCATCCCTTCCCAAGATCCTACGTAATCGTGAGATGCTTGTGCACCGGGATGTCCTTTTCATTGTATAGTTTTTATTAAGAGCAATAACCATTAGTTGTTTTGCGTGACTTATTTAAAAATGAATTCGTTCTTCGTCCTCCTTCAATATTTTCTTAGCTGTACCTTTGGTGATCCTTGCTTTTAGGTGAGGGATGTTCGTCTTATCATGGATAGGAACTCAAGAAGATCTAAAGGAGTTGGGTAAGGCTTTCTTGTAAAATAATTTATACTTCATATGCATGCACTTGTTGTGGTATTAGGATATCCACTTTCATGAATCATGTTTAACTGTATTCTTAAATGGACTAGAAATGCAATAATGATGAGGGATGATGGGAATACCTTGCACTCATGTTTAATCAATTCATCCTGCGTACTCAAGGTAGATGACATTAATCCTGGTTTTCATTTTGGTCCTTTCCCAATTTTGTTCCTCTACATTTGCTGTACAGCGAGGATTTCATTGTTATGCTGTTCAACCTTTTCAGTTTTATATCACTTGTGGTGATCTCTTGATAAGGTTAATGGGAATGAATATTTTCCTTCATTCCTTTATCGTTATCTCTATTTTTTTCTAATTTATTTTTAGATGGGTAGAGTGGTCAGTGAGCGTCTAGATGAGATGTATATGCTTTTCAAGCTATTTGCCTTTTAAAATTGTCCAAGATATATTACGCAATGCTACACTGGTTTTTATGCCAGGATTCATTTTCTAAGGCTTTGATATGCACTTATGGCACATAAGTGAATAAGTGATAAAGATGATGGCTACCTAATGCTACCTTTCTTGGTGGTTCCCCTTCCCCATGGATCATGGTTGCTTCCTTATATTTCTCGATTAAGCTGTAAATGCAATATATCCTTTAGTTTTGTACTTTTTATTCTGACTGTCTCTTTGCTATATGCTTTATAAGTTTTGATGTAATGGTTTATATTTCATAGTTCTGAAAACTTGACAGACGTTCTTGACAAGGCTGCAGGTATATTGAATTTTATGATGTGATGTCAGTGCCAATGGCAATTGCTCTCTCTGGCCAACTTCTCCTTGGACAGCCTGTGATGGTTAAACCTTCTGAGGCTGAAAAGAACCTTGTTCAATCTAATACTACTAGTGGAGCTGCTGGTGTAGCAGGACCATATGGAGCTGTAGACAGGAAACTGTATGTAGGGAACCTTCACTTCAACATGACCGAGAGTCAACTGAGAGAGGTATTTGGTTTTTGCTTTGCTTTTTATTGTGTGAACATGGTTGGAATGAGCTTTTGTTGCCATTGTTATAAATGAGTACATGGAGCCAACCAATAATTTCATGAAAATGTACATTTGCATACAAGTAGTTTTCTCTAAACTGGTGTAGTGCATTATGCATCTGGTTTGTTGATAAGTTTTCAGTAATTAGAATCTTTATTTGATTTTTTTTAATTTATAATTTACCAGCTTCACACTTCTTTTCATGTAGATTTTTGAGCCATTTGGTCCAGTGGAGCTTGTACAATTGCCACTTGATCTGGAAACTGGACATTGCAAGGGTTTTGGGTTTGTTCAAGTTTGCTACTAACCTTCATCTTAAAGAAAAAATGATGTCTTAGTGATAATACTCGTCTCTGTTATTTATGTATATTCATTCTTGAACAGTTTGCTCATCTTGAGCATTCCAAGGCAGCTCTGAGTTTAAATGGAAAACTGGAAATTGCTGGCAGGACTATCAAGGTAATATTTTTGTGGATCTATCTGTTCTCGGTTTCTTGTACCCTTTATCATGTATGTAATTGATTCTGTTTGTCAAACACAGGTCTCATCTGTAACTGATCATGTTGGAAGCCAAGATACAACTGCGAAATCTGCAGACTTTGATGATGATGAAGGTGGATTGGTAAGTCTCGTGTGTTATGTGAAAACCTTAAACTTCTACTTGGCTAAACGCCATTGGTTTCCTAGCTGAATCAGACAATATTACAAATATGCTTGACGCTTCATAATTAATACATAATATTATGGATTGTTCGGCATGTTTGGTTAAATATCACTTTACAAACTGATAACTCTACCAAAACAGAGTACTAATAATTATCAATATAACTATATAAGTTTTCACGGATGGATAATGAGATGATTACCATTTGATAGACAAGTACATTGATGTTTACCTTTATGGAGTTTTGATTTCTCTCTCTCTCTCTCTCTCTCTCTCTCTGCAGGCTTTAAACGCTCAATCAAGAGCTTTACTTATGCAGAAGCTGGATCGCTCTGGCATTGCTGCTAGGTAGGTATATGTGTGTGTATCCCTGTCTCTCTAATAGTGTACATTTGTCTGTTGTCTCACTCAATTCAAAACACCTACAGCATTGGCGTTCCACCAGTTGTGAATGGGTCGGCCCCTGCACATCAAGCTGTTAGCTTGCCTATTGGTAATCCAGGCATAATACCAGCACCAACTCTCCCAACACAACTTATGACTAACCCAGTTGCCGAGCCGGTTGGAACCCCCAGCGAGTGTTTACTGTTGAAGAATATGTTTGATCCGGCCACTGAGGTTAGAATTAACTGATTTGAGTACTGTTACACTATGCCTGTTTCATTCAATGGGTCACTGATGTCCTATATTATCTGATGTCCTATATTATGATATGCAGACAGAACCAGATTTTGATTTAGACATTAAAGAGGATGTAGAAGAAGAGTGTTCTAAGTATGGGCGGGTGAAGCATATCTCTGTTGACAAGTGAGAACTCATACATGCATACCCTTAGTTTTGTTCTTCTTTCCTTTTCACACATTATGCATAGGTCGCATCGTTTAACTGTGAATCTGTTTTTGAATTTTCATATACAGAAACAGTGCAGGTTTTGTGTATTTGCAGTTTGAAACAGTGGAAGCAGCAAGTGCCGCTCAACGTGCATTGCACCTGAGGTGGTTTGCACGTAGATTGATTTCAGCTTTGTTCATGGTAAGCATTTTTTGGCATGAATTCTGATGCTGACTTCATTGTTTGGCATGGAGTAAATTGTCATCACACTAACCTCCCTTGTCTTGTAGATGGGGTTTAGTCTCGGACAAAAACATTAAGTGCTTCTGTATCACGCCTTTTATTTTAAGCAATTATTCAAGAAACTGTTGCTTCTGTTTTGCAGCAACCTCAGATGTATGAAGAGAAGTTTAAAGGGGAGGTTTGATAGTGTGTGCTTCCGGGCCTTGTGGTGGCTCTTAATGATGACAATCTGCAAATTATTTCTTATATTAGTTTTCAGAAATTGAGTTTGCGGTTATAAATTTTGATTCATCACTCGTATTAGATGTACGAATACAGAAATTCTACTGTGTAGGTGGGGGTTTTCACTTTCATAATTTGCTCGGTGACACACTTATATTCTACATCATGTTTATAATTTTATAGTTAAATAGTACTTGTGTAAAAATTTCTCTTAATGTGAGAACTTTGAAATGACAGTATGTAAAAATATTGATTAACCCTTGTTCATTTTTATAAATTTAGGCACTTTAAATTTGGAGATGAAAAACTAACCTTCCCTCTAAAGTTCCAACTTCCATCCAACATTTTATTAGAAGGCTATAGTGAATTATACAATACAAGAGGGTGGAGACAAGGTTTCAACTTTTAAATGGTCTTGGCAAGAGGAAATAATGAATGGGAGAGAGGCTGAGGAAAGAAGTGCACATCTTTCGCCTAAACTTAGTCTTAAAAACGGACTGGTTGAAATGGTATTATGGAGTGAAATGCGAGGTGATTGTGCATCAAAAGTATAATTTTATTTTGCCTAAATAATGATGATGGTTTAAAGGATGATCAAAAGGAGAATAAAGTTTTTCATATGGGTATGAGACCAAAAAGATGAAAGTCTAAAGAACATCTTAAAGAATAGAATATTTCTTCAAATGAAAACTAAATTGATATAAGTTGAATGGTTGGATTTGAAGTGTACAAATGGTTATAGAAACGGGTTAAACTAGGTGTTTTTTTATTAGTATCACATGCATCAGAATTGCTGTCTTGTGGAAAATAACTTTTCTTCTGAACATCTCTTAGGAGAAACATCTCGTACAGGAGTAACAATCAAATAAGAATTGTATGTACTCCAAGGTAATTTCCCTAATCCTTTTAGGAGGAACAATCATAGTAGATAATTTGGTATATGATTTTTTGTGTGTATATAACATTGTAGAAGCATCACCATATTAAAGAAGAGGATCTTTAGTAAAGAAGGAAGTTGTTTGCAAATATCAAATTTCAAAGGATTGTTATGAAAATATATTAAGACTTTAATTTTATAATTTTTAATTGGTACCACTTAAAAGTTTCAAACATAGTGAGACCATGAGAATCCAAAGTAACCAATCAGAAAAGAGTAGAAAAAGTACAAGAGCAAAAAATCATAAGAAGCCTCTGAAATGTCATTAAGGTTATTTAAAGGAATAAATAGGATAAAAATCTGTCACATCTAATCATTTAGACAAAATGAACAGGTGGAAACAAAAGTTCTCTTTTTAATCAATAATATCCTCCTCCAAGGTTCTAAAGGATAAACAGAACTCCAAGCATGAGGAATTGCCTTCTTGTCCACAAAAGAATTGTAAAAAGTTTGCAGGTTGAGATAAATTGGAAATAAAGGAAGAGTTGAAAGAACATCTCAGCAATGACTGATAAGACAGAAAACGATTATGGGCAATTCTGGGCTGTTCCCCTCGAGCAATCTAGTAAGTCAAAAGGAATATCCATGACTCATAAATTCATTAGCCGGTCCCAAAAATACATACTTACACCTAACAGGTATGTCAAAAAAGCAGCTTTTCTAATATCTGAAGCAAGGACAACAGTAGAAACAAATTCACCATTAAAGTGATTTTCTTTTTTCAAGAGTCTTTCTTCTCTTACACCATCCTTTTGATTTTAGAGGGATCACATCGAATATTCTTCTGCTAATTTTTGAAAGGATTCTGCAATGCTTCTGCTTTTAGACAACTCCTTTGCATCACGACCAACATCACTTAAATTGCTTTGAAGAAACTTTGCTAAATCAAGAAAACACTGAAAGTTGTGGAAGAACAATGACATCCTACAAAGTAAATGAAAATTCATCCAAGAAGTTAAAAAAGTTTTGATTGGGAACAATAATGCTGCCAAAGTAAATAGATCTCGTTCCCATGGACACCCCATCTTGCCAAAACAACACACCTCGTATATTTATTTCTTAACATTCAGCAGCAAAATGAACAAATGTTTTAAAAAATGATAACTTCAATGCACGAAGAATAATTAACCTGCAGTGGAGGTAGCAAAATTATCAATCTCCAACCTCTTTAAAATGTCACTATATTCCTCAAACAATATTGAGAACACCTCACAATGCCACACTTTATTAATTTGTGTGACAACTTCAAACATGAAAAACATCCATGGAATTCTTGACATTTAAGCAAGGATGTTAAAATTGCGTATGAGCATGGAAAAGAACATAAACTTGGGAATTGGGAATTCAACTTATATAATGATGAGACTCAGTAAATACAATGGTACAGTTTGCTATATATACAAGCACTAACCCTAATAGAATTGTATTGCTGCACTAGTTGACTTTACAGCTCAGCAGAGGCAACAAAACCTACTACTAACAATTTTCTATATATCCAAAAATAACAACCTACACTGACAAATTCTAACTAACAGAATAAATAATAATTTGCAAAAATAATAATATTAAGTAACACCTTCCTGTAAGCTTGGATTATTGGGAGAGAAGAAGTCGAACACTCCAAGCTTAGAGTAACCTGCACTGAAAGGCCCAAGAGGAAGAGGTTTTATGAGAATATTAGCAGCTTGATTGTTAGTAGAAATGGAAAGAAGATGGATCAACTTTTCTTACAATTTGTCACGGACAATATGGCAATCGACTTCGATATGTTTTTGTTGAGTTTGGAAAACTTGAAATTTGATGATGATCAAACATTATTAAAAATATTAATTACAAAGTTATTAATTTGATTTTTGATTCCAATTGGTTGTTTAATAATTTTGTTGAATGTGCAGATTTTTATTGGACCAAAAGTCACATGAGTCTAATATGATGAGAAAGTAGTCAACTTTGGTGCAAAAATAATTCCAAGCAAAGTGGCTGAATTATTTTTTGCATAAGCAAATACTTATTGGGGCAGAAAACTAATGTGAAGCCCAAAATAATGCTTCCTTTGATCCAACAATTTATTGGTCCGAAATTGAAGAAGAAAAGAAAGGAAATGGAGCATCTTTGGTTCGGTTACCTACTCCCCTTGTGGAATGGAATTCAAAATTAAATTGGTTTAATTACTTGCCTTGGTAACTGAAAGAAAATTTAAATTGATTTGATGGCAATCAATACTCCACACGTTACTATGCATAGGGGATTGGAAGGGGGATTTAATTTATTTTAATTTCATTACTTCCAAAGATTTTTCTCTCCTCTCTCTCCTTTCTCTCTTTGCATTCGGTCATGTCATACAGGAAGGAAGAAAAAAGAAGTTATCAGAAAAGTAGTGAAGCTATGAAGAAGGAAAAAGGCTAGGGTGAAGATGGCCTTTGAGAAAAGAAGATCTAAAGCAAGTAGTGGCTAAGATTTTTGCCACTAAAGGCAAGGTATAAAGAAGAAGCTTCAAGATCTTCATACCAAAAGTAGAAGCAATCGGCCTCGGTCAGAGAAGAAGATTTCTGTGGTGAAGCTCGTTTCCACTTTTGTTCATCCAAGACAGAAGGTAGCTACTGTAGCTACGTGGAGGAAGAAGCAAAAATGGAACAGATGGAGCTGTCAAGCATCAAGAGTTCATCAAGGGTCAGAATTCTTTCTTGGGGACAAAGTCAAGATGGAAGGCTCATATTGATGAAGCTTGATGAGAAGGGATGAGAGAGAGGTAAATGCATGTTGATTTGCTTTCGGTTTCCCTCTCTCTTCTCTCTGTTCGAACCGGTCTTTGTATTGAAGAAGAAGAAGGTGGCTTGGTTGAACCGGTTTCAACCTTGGAAGTTTCCCCTTCTATAATAAGGGTGAACGGCCAAGGGTTGAAGTAAGGAGAGAAAAGCACAGAGTTCTCATAGCTACCCAAAGCTTACAGAGTTCTTCTTCTTCAATGGGTTTTATTTTGTATTCTTTTCTTTAGTTTTGTCTGTCTGAGTCTCATGGTGAAAAAGGCAAACAAAGTGAAGTTTGTAAGAAAAAGCCAGTGAGAGAAAAAAGGCAGAGAGTGCAAAATTAAAGAAAAAGCCATAGATGTCTAAGAGTTTCTTTGTACGTCTATGTTGTGTTTCATGATCCTGTGGGGATTTTCTTGCAAGTTGGGTTAGTACTTTGCGGTTGAAAGCTTGGTAGGTGACCAAGTCAAGTTCAGTTTTGGGGATAGATTCTGGACTTGTCCCGGATATGAATGGATAGTTCTTAGGGAAGAATTGGTGTATGTAATCAATTGATTATAGTGAAATTCCGTCACTGTTGTGATGGAGACTGGATGTAGGCAGCATTGCACTTAGCAGCTGAACCAGGATACTTTTGGGTGTGATTCTCTCTTTCTCTTCTACTCCATTTCTGATTCTGTTGCGTAGGAGACAAAATTGAAAAATATCTCCTAACCGGTTACGAGACAAAAAGAAAATGTCTCTTGACTTTTTATGAGACAAAAAGCAGAAATATCTCCTGAAGCTATCTTAAAAGGTAGAAAGTTACACACAGTAAAAAAGGGGCTAAGATTCAACTCCCATTTCTCTTAGACACTGATTACCATCAATTGGTATCAGAGTTTGGTCTCAAAGAGATCAAGCTTTGCAGCTTGAAGAAAAGATTCTGATGGCGGCTAACAGTGGCTCAAATTTAGTTGCCTATATTCTGACAGAAGGGCAGTCAAGCAACAGACCTCCATACTTCAATGGAAAGAATTACAGTTACTGGAAAGAAAGAATGAAGATATTTGTTCAATCTGTGGACTACAGACTTTGGAAGATAATCTTGGAAGGTCCACAATTTCCAACCATTACAGGAGCTGATGGTGTGGTTACTCTCAAAGGTGAAGCTGATTGGAATGAGGAAGACAGAAAGAAAGTTGAGCTGAACGCCAAAGCTGTCAACTTACTCAACTGTGCAGTCAATTTCGAGGAATACCGACGGGTATCAAGATGCACAACAGCAAAGGAAATCTGGGACAAACTTCAAATCACTCATGAAGGGACAACCCTGGTAAAGAAGACCAGAATAGACATGCTAAATAGAGAATATGAAATGTTCTCAATGAAGGAAGGAGAGACGATAGATGAACTGTTTGAAAGATTCAACGTCATCATCACTGGCTTGGATGCTATGGGATTACACATTCAGAATCTGTGCTGGTGAGGAGAATACTAAGATGTCTCACAAAAGAGTGGAAAACCAAAGCAATAGTAATAGCTGAGAGTAGTAACATTGATACTATGACATATGATGATTTGAGAGAAAATTTACTTGCCTTTGAAAACACATATTTGAAAAAAGATACAAAAAAGAAAGGAATAGCTCTCAAATCTGTTTCTGAACCACTGGATGATGAATCTAGTGATAACTCATCTGAAAATGATTTTGTTTTGTCTGCTAAGAAATTCAGGAAAATGGTGAAGCTAAAGAAACGAAACAAAGGAGGCAGCTCAAGAAAGCCAAAAAGAAATCTCAGCAAAGTGATATGTTACAACTGTAAAGAAGCTGGGCACTTCAAGTCTGATTGTCCAAAACTGAAGAAGGAGGACAAGCCGAAGAGAGGAAAAAAGAAAGGTCTCATGGCTGATAAACCACTATTTTATGGTTTATAATGTGTTTAATTGTGTGGTTTTATCATGATCTTTACCCACTTATTCATATGATTAGCATGCATTTATATTTCCTTCCTAAAATTATTACATGATTGAAAACTTGCTTCCTAGAGACTTTTAATTATATATTTTAATTCTCCTTTATTCCATTCGATGCCGTGATCTGTGTGTTAAGTGTTTCAGGCTTTATAGGGCATGAATGAGTTGGAGATTGGAAAGGAAGCTTGCAAAAGTGGAAGGAACACAAGAAATTGAGGAGATGATCAGCGAGAAGTGACGCGGCCCCATGGCTCACACGACCGCACGGATTGGAATAGCACAAGTGACGCGGAGGCATGGATGACGCGCCCGCGCGGCAAAACAAAACGCCGAAGGACGCGTCCGCATGAATGACGCGATCGCGTGACATGCGCGATCTGCATAATCTGCAGAATTCGCTGGGGGCGATTTTGGGCCCTGTTTTGACCCAGTTTTTGGCCCAGAAAAGCATACTAGAGCCAGAGAACATGGAGAAATGAAAAACAACATTCATTCTACACAATTTTTAGTTTTAGATCTAGTTTTACTCCTCTTCTAGATTTTCTCTCTACACATTCATAGTTCTTAGGATTTTTATTTCTATTGCTCTTTGCATTGGGATATTGAGAAGAGTTATTACCTCATCAAGACTTCGTCATTCTAGTTCGTTTTATTTACTTGGCTTTACTCTTCCATGTCCTTTAATTTACTCAATTTTACTATTGGATTATTTTAGAATTTATTAATACAAGAGTTACTTTTATTTTTAATTGATTCTTTTGAGTTTTATTTATCATGTCTTTCTTTAATTCCCTTTCCTATGTTATGAGTTCTACATTCACAATGAGCGAGTAGTTCCCTAACTTGATGGGGAGTTGATTGAAAGGAACCCTTGAGTTGGAATGCTCAAAAGAGAAATTGTAATTAGGTTTATTGTTGGATTGCTCTCTAGTCACTAACGCCAGTCCTTCCAAGTAAGCGGATTGGGACTTGTGAATAGAAACAGCATTCCAACTTGTTTGACTTTTCCTTACCTAGTAAGGGATAACTAAACAGAACAACTTTCAATTATCAATTAATCTTGAGAGTACTGCAACAAGAATAGGGCTTCCAACTAATCTATTCCCAGTCAAGGCTTTTATTTAAATTACTTAATTTCTCCGATTTAACTTCCTGTTTATTCAACTCAAACTCTTTTTGAAAATATCTGATCAATAAAATAGCACACCTTTCTGCAACTCGTTGGGAGACGACCTGGAATTCATACTCCCAGTAATTTAATTTTAATTTCTGTGACAACCCTTCTAAATTGATAAGCGGATTTCTGGTTGGTTAAGAACTATACTTGCAACGCATATCTTATAACAATTCTTAACTCGCCAATTTCCGCCACGTCAATGGCATCTTGGGAAGACTTGGAAAATGACTCAGATGAAGATGAAGAATCAGAAACCAAGTCTCAAACCTGTCTCATGGCCGATCACGTAGAGCAGGTAGTATTTCTTGACCCTTCCACTGAAGACCTTCATCTTATGATAGATCATCTTTCTGAAAAGATTAAATGCTTCCTAAGTGAAAACCAAGATCTTGAGTCTCAAATAGCAATACTGAAAGATGAAAATGGTTTTCTTAAAGATAAACTAAGGGAAGCCGAAATTGCTGTTGATCTTATTGAAGAAAATAAGCGGTTGAAAGCTGAACTTAAGAGCTGTGAATATCACCATTCTATGACTGCTAATCTAAATTATTTTAAAGAATATGAGTGGCTGCATAAAAAGATAAAAATACTTAAAGAAGACTTAGCCAACTTTGCTCAAAGTTCTGAAAATTTAAATCAACTCTTGGCTAGTCAAAAACCCCTTTATGATAAAACTGGGTTGGGTTTTCACAAATCTGAAAAATTTATTAAAAGGTCTTCTTTTACCAACATGGCATCCTCTTCGAATGACATAAGGTTTCAAAACCCAACAAGCTTTAGAAAAATAGCAACTCAAAAATTTTGTAGATTATGCAATCGGAATGGTCATTTCCCTATTCAGTGTTTTATAAGTAAAAGGATGATTGGAGAAAAGGTTTACAAAATTGTTTGTGATTATAATGGCTTGGGACAAAGAAGATGGTTTGACATCAAAGGATCCAAAAAGATTTGGATACCTAAGGTCACTTGAGCTTGTTTTGTAGGTTTGCCTAGCATCCAAAAGAAAAGACAACATGTGGTATATGGACAGTGGGTGCTCTAGGCATATGACCGAAAAGGCAACGTTCTTCATCAAGCTTGATGAGTATGATGGAGGCTTTTTTACTTTCGGTGACAATGGAAAAGGAAAAATAATGGCCATAGGTAAAGTGGGTAAGAGTTTTTCTTCTTTTATTAATGATGTTTTGCTTGTTGATGGATTAAAGCACAATCTACTAAGCATTAGCCAATTGTGTGATCTTGGTTATGAGGTTATTTTTAGAAAATTGAATTGCTTAGTTATTTGTGAAAAATCCGATGAATTCTTGTTTGAAGCAAAAAGATGTAATAATGTGTATGGATTGACTCTTGAGGATCTAAAAGATCAAAAAGTAACCTGTTTTACTTCTCTTGAATCTGAAAATGGCTTTGGCATAAGAAATTGGGTCATGCAAGCATGTACCAAATTTCTAAACTTGTTAAGAAAAACTTGGTTAGAGAAATTCCCAATATTAAGTTTGACAAAGATATTACTTGTGATGCTTGTCAACTAGGCAAACAAGTAAAAACTTCTTTTAAACTAAAAGATGAAATTTCCTCTAAAAGGCTATTAGAAATGTTGCATATTGATCTTTTTGGTCCAACTAGGACTCAAAGTTTGGGAGGTAAACACTATGGTTTGGTGGTAGTGGATGATTACTCTAGATTCGATTGGGTTCTCTTCTTAGCTCACAAGAATGATGCTTTTCATGCTTTTTTCACTCTTTGTAAAAAGATTCAAAATGAAAAAGATTTGAAAATTGCCCACTTGAGAAGTGATCATGGAAAAGAATTTGAAAATCAAGATTTTGAAAAATTTTGTGATGATTTTGGTATTGCATACAACTTTTCTTGTCCTAGAACTCCTCAACAAAATGGGGTAGTTGAAAGAAGGAATAGAATCCTTCAAGAAATGACTAGGGCAATGCTTTGTGAAAATGATGTTCCAAAATTTTTGTGGGCTGAAGCTGTAAATACAGCTTGCTATATTCTTAATAGAACCATCATTTGAAAAGGTTTAAAGAAAACTCCATATGAGCTATGGAAAGGAACCCCACCTAATCTTAAGTATTTTCATATTTTTGGATGTAAATGTTTTGTTCTTAACAATAAAGAAAATCTTAGAAAATTTGATCCAAAATCCTATGAAAGAATGTTTGTTGGATACTTCACCACTAGCAAAGCGTCTAGGATTTACCTCAAGGAACATGGAACAATAGAGGAATCCATACATGTGTCTTTTTGTGATTCTGACTCTATTCCTAGTGTTGTGATAGAAGATGATGCAGGTTGTGATACTGATGTGAACCATGGAGCCAGTCAAGATAAAAAATTCCAAGACTATCCCAGATGTTGAATCTGTTTGTCCAGAAACGTCTCGTCAGAATGAAGGAGACATTTCTGTTTTGTCTCCTGAACAAGCCAGAGAATCCAGAATAGAGCAATCCACTAAAACTCATCAAGGCAGAATCATTCCTCACAGGCCACGAAAATAGAAGTTTTTGAAGGGTTACCCTCATGAATTCATCATTGGTGATCCTTCCCAAGGCATAACCACTAGATCCTCAAGCAAGAAGCAAGTAGAACCGAGCAATGTTGCCTTCTTGTCCCAATTGGAGCCTCTCAATGTGAAGCAAGCTCTTGAAGACCCCTCATGGGTTAAAGCCATGGAAGAAGAGCTGGCACAATTTGAAAAGAATGAGGTTTGGACACTTGTACCAAATCCAAATGGTAAGAAGGTAATCGGTACAAAGTGGATTTTTAAAAATAAATTGGGTGAGGATGGTAGTGTTGTTCGTAACAAGGCTAGATTAGTGGCCCAAGGTTACGATCAAGAGGAAGGAATTGCTTTTGATGAGTCATTTGTGCCCCGGTAGCTAGAATGGAAGCAATTAGGTTGCTTCTTGCCTATGTTGCCCACAAGGGTTTTAAGATGTTCCAAATGGATGTCAAATGTGCATTCCTTAATGGTTTTTTAGATAGGAAAGTATTTGTGGCTCAACCCCCCGGTTTTGAAAGTAAATAATTTCCAAATCATGTTGTTTAAACTATCAAAGGCTCTTTATGGCCTTAGGCAAGCTCCAAGAGCTTGGTATGAAAGGCTTAGTACTTTCTTGTTGGAAAATCATTTTCAAAGGGGTACCACCAATACTATTTTATTTATAAAAGTATCTAATAATGATATCTTACTTGTTCAAGTTTATGTGGATGACATTGTGTTTGGTTCGGCCAATGAAACCTTGTGTGAAGAGTTTGAAAAACTTATGACTAGTGAGTTTGAAATGAGTTTAATGGGTGAATTAACCTTTTTTCTTGGTCTTCAAATTAAACAAACTCCTAGTGATATTTTTATTCACCAAGGTAAATATGAAAAAGAGTTAATCAAGAAATTTGGCCTTGAAAACTCCAAATCAATGGGAACACCTATGCATCCAAACACTAAACTTGATAAGGATGAAAGTGGCAAAGATGTGGACGAAATACGATATAAAGGAATGATAGGCTCACTTATGTATCTTACATCCTCTAGACCAGATATTGTTCAAAGTGTAGATGTATGTTCAAGATTTCAATCACACCCAAAAGAATCCCATCTTTCGGCTGTTAAAAGAATCATTAGATACATTAAGGGCACATATGACCTTGGCTTATGGTATCCAAAATCTAATGAGTTTTGTGCAGTAGGTTTGTGATGCAGATTATGCGGGTGACCGAGTGGATAGAAAAAGCACTTCCAGAATGTGTTGCTTCCTTGGAAGCTCACTCAACATGTGGTCAAGCAAGAAACAAGCCACAGTCGCTTTATCCACTGCTGAAGCCGAATATATCTCTGTGGCAGCTTGTTATTCTCAACTTTTATGGATTAAAATATAGTTAGAGGATTACAAATTAAAAATCAATAGTATACCCTTGTTTTGTGATAATATAAGTGCTATAAACATTTCTAAAAATCCTGTGCTGCACTCTAGAACTAAGCACATTGAAGTAAGATATCATGTTATTAGAGAAGATGTGCAAAAAGGTACTATTGATATCCAATTTGTGAAATCCGAAGAGCAACTTGCTGATATCTTCACTAAACCTCTGTGTGAAGATAGGTTTTGTGCATTAAGGAACAGTTTTGGGATGATGGACTTGAGTTTTATTGAAAAAATGTGATTTTCTTGATTCTGTTTGTTTTTGTCTCGTAGGCAGTAAGGAGACAAATCTGGGCATATGATGAACAAGGTGTGAATTAGGGGGAGACTAGACCTTGGTGCCTTTGAACTCAAGCCCAACCTACTTCCTTTGATCCATTCCATGATACTGGCCCGTTTTCATTTTTTTAATCATGTTTTCATTAAAATGTTTTTTGGAAAGGTTATCACATCATATCTTCATAAGGGGAGTTCATGTCAAATCAAAATCTTTTCCCTTATTCTCTCCCATGTTTCAAGGAAAAGACTTTCCATTTTACCTATTTTAATTTTAGATTTCCTTGATTGAAAACTGTTTCCATTAAATGCTCATTATTTTAAATGATATTCTCTCCACTCAACATTTAATGCGTTGTAACCTCTCCTCACCTTTCATCCTCTTCGGCCTCTCTTCATCTTCTCATTCTCTACTTCATCTCTTTCATCATGAGAAAGAAGTTAGCCACACGAAGAAGCAACCGAACCCCCTTTGTAAAAAATCCTCCATCTTCCTCTGCTCCTCAAACTCACACTCACATTCATATTCACTCTCCCTCATCCTCATCTCCCTCTTCTCACTCAACCGGTTCCATGAGGAAAAAGGTTATTCATCCAAGAACCTCATCTCGCAAGAAGGATGCAAAAGAAAAGGGGCCAATGCCCGAGAAAGAAGAAGCATCACTGTCTCCACCACCACGTCCCTTTCTACCTCCACGGCGCTCCACACCCCATCCCTCAGGCCATTATGCACTCTCTCAGCGATCAAAGCGCTACACTCTTCACACACCCGAGAACCCCCTAATCTTGATTCCTTGAAATTCAAGAACAAGTATGGTAAGAGTCATTCTCATTTTGACCCTTATCGGTTTATCTCCTGTGCTGCTTATGAGTTCCATTCTAAGGTGTTGGCGAACCGTCCCTTATGTGCTTCTTTTGCTGTTAACTTGGAAACTCTTACTAAAAAGGGCATTGATTTTTCACAAAATTTTCAAGATTTGAAATGGACACCAATTTTCAAAATTAGAAAACCTGTTTATCCCAACTTAGTAAGAGAGTTTTATGCAAACTTAATCTTTCATGTCGGTGAACTTCACTCTTACGTTAAAAAGGTCCATCTTTCTTTAAACCATGAAACCATAAGCACTGCCTTGGGATATCAAGATGAGGGGGCTCAAGCTTATATGTCTGGAAAATGGGATAACCAAGTTGGTGTTTCCCTTCAAGATGCTCTGGCTCGGGTGTGTGAAAACTTCTCGTCTCTGGATGGTACCACCTTGACTCATAAAGCTCTCGGACCTATGAGAGATCTGTTGCATCGGATCATTACACATGTCATCATGCCACAAAATGGCTCTTATCAGAGTCACAGTGTGTGATACTCTTGTGTTATTTTCTATTCTGACTTCTTCCTCCATATCATTTGCATATCTCATGATCAGACATATTTGAGACTGTGTTCGGAGTGACAAAAAATGCAATTTGTCTTATGGCATGTTTCTTACATGTATTTTTGAGCACTTTAATGTTGATCTTACTAATGAGCCAGTGGAGAATAAGGTTTCCATGATCAAAGGTGGGGGTGTTCCTGAGGCTGCCAAAGGAAAGAAGGGTAAAAATTCTAAGGCATCTGAGGTCTATGAAAGTGAAGAGGAGAGTCTTCCTCCTGAAATCTCTCGGTTCTCTGAAACTATAAAGGACGTTCTCACTGAGTTTTCCAATATGTCCAACCTCATGGCAAAGTCATACAAAGAGGCTAGGAAACAAGCCTTTGAAATTGAAAAAGCATGGACGAAATGCCATGAAAGGGTGAATATGCTCATCAAGCATATGAAGACTGCAGAAAAGGACACGGTCCATACCGACGAGGAAGATGACCTTCTTGACTCTGATGTCAATCTCTCTGATACCTGAAGATTGTTCTCTGCTGCTAATGGACACAACTTTTGGTTTATGGACTTTGCTTATTTTGGACTGTTTTATTTGAACTGTTTATTTTAATTTGGATGACTGTAACCATAACTTAACTACTTGTTCTATTTAATAATTATGGATTGCATTGCTTCTCACAATCTTTTGCAGGGTCCCTCCTTGATGACAAAAGGGGGAGGAAAATTAAAAAGAAAAAGGGACTGATTGGTTGAAAATAGAATTGGGACTGCCAATCCAGTTTTTGTGCTCTGATTTCTGATTTTTTAGTTTTCTGATGATTATTGCTTCATGCCAATTTTTCTGATGCTCCGTTTTGATGACTATATGTTTCATTTGCTTGATTTATTGCTTTGATTGGCAAGAAATATTTTTTGTTGGCAGGGATTTGTTTGAACATGTTAATATAAGCAGTATGTCGAGTCTTGATCTTTTGTTGAAATATACTCTGAATGTACTCTGGCATACTCTGTTTTACAAGCAGTATGTTATTTGAAGGATAACAAATTAAGTCTTGATTATTTGCTCAAAAAAATCATTTTTTAACATGTTTTTGTTTGAAAGGTTCCATGTAGTAAATACATAAATTTCTTTTGGAACTACTTGAAGCATGTTACTGGTACTGCTTCCACTATAAAAAATGCACACATTAAGGGGGAGCTATATGATAAATGGAAAGGGGGAGGATTCAAAATCTTCAAGGGAGTTCTCTTAATCCTTAACCTTTTTCAATTCATTCTTTAATAATGTTTGTCATCAAGGGGGAGATTGTTGAGTTTGAAAAACTTGAAAATTGATGATGATCAAACATTATTAAAAATATTAATTACAAAGTTATTAATTTAATTTTTTATTCCAATTGGTTGTTTAATAATTTTGTTGAATGTGCAGATTTTTATTGGGCCAAAAATCACATGAGTCCAATATGATGAGAAAGTATTTAACCATGGTGTAAAAATAATTCCAAGCAAAGTGGCTGAATTATTTTTTGCATAAGCAAATGCTTATTGGGCCAGAAAACTAAGGTGAAACTCAAAACAATGCTTCCTTTTGATCCAACAATTTGTTGGTCCGAAATTGAAGAAGAAAAGAAAGGAAATCGAGCATGCTTGGTTCGGTTACCTGCTCCCTTTGTGGAATGGCATTCAAAATTAAATTGGTTTAATTACTTGCCTTGGTAACTGAAAGAAAATTTAAATTGATTTGATGGCAATCAATGCTCCACACGTTACTATGCATAGGGGAATGGAAGGGGGATTTAATTTGTTTTCATTTCATTTCTTCCAAAGATTTTTCTCTCCTCTCTCTCCTCTCTCTCTTTGCATTCGGTCAGGTCATATAGGAAGGAAGAAAGAAGAAGTTATCAGAAAAGTAGTAAAGCTATGAAGAAGGAAAAAGGCTAGGGTGAAGATGGCCTTTGAGAAAAGAAGATCTAAAGCAAGTAGTGGCTAAGATTTTTGCCACTAAAGGCAAGGTGTGAAGAAGAAGCTTCAAGATCTTTATACCAAAAGTAGAAGCAATCGGCCTCGGTCAGAGAAGAAGATCTCTGTGGTGAAGCTCGTTTCCACTTTTGTTCATCCAAGACAGAAGGTAGCTACTGTAGCTACGTG
This sequence comes from Arachis ipaensis, assembly GCF_000816755.2. NCBI lineage: Eukaryota > Viridiplantae > Streptophyta > Magnoliopsida > Fabales > Fabaceae > Arachis > Arachis ipaensis. The sequence continues at coordinate 102,540,346 of NC_029794.2, forward strand.
GAGGAAGAATAAAAAATGGAACAGATGGAACTGTCAAGGATCAAGAGTTTATCATGGGTCAGAATTCTTTCTTGGGGACAAAGTCAAGATGGAAGGCTCATATTGATGAAGCTTGATGAGAAGGGATGAGAGAGAGGTAAATGCATGTTGATTTGCTTTTGGTTTCCCTCCCTTTTCTCTCTGTCCGAACCGGTCTTTGTATTGAAGAAGAAGAAGGTGGCTTGGTTGAACCGGTTTCAACCTTAGAAATTTCCCCTTCTATAATAAGGGTGAACAGCCAAGGGTTGAAGTAAGGAGAGAAAAGCACAGAGTTCTCATAGCTACCCAAAGCTTACAGAGTTCTTCTCCTTCAATGGGTTTTATTTTGTATTCTTTTCTTTAGTTTTGTCTGCCTGAGTCTCATGGTGAAAAAGGCAAACAGAGTGAGGTTTGTAAGAAAAAGTCAATGAGAGAAAAAAGGCAGAGAGTGCAAAATTAAAGAAAAAGCCATAGATGTCTAAGAGTTATTTTGTATGTCTATGTTGTGTTTCATGATCTTGTGGGGATTCCTTTACAAGTTGGGTTAGCACTTTGCGGTTGAAAGCTTGGTAGGTGACCAAGTCAAGTTCAGTTTTGGGGATAGATTCTGGACTTGTCCCGGATAGGAATGGGTAGTTCTTTGGGAAGAATTAGTGTATGTAATCAGTTGATTATAGTGAAATTCCGTCACCGTTGTGATGAAGACTGGATGTAGGCAGCATTGCACTTAGCAGCTGAACCAGGATACTTTTGGGTGTGATTCTCTCTTTTTCTTCTATTCCATTTCTGATTCTGTTGCGTAGGAGACAAAATTGAAAAATATCTCCTAACCGGTTACGAGACAAAAAGAAAATGTCTCTTGACTTGTTATGAGACAAAAAGCAGAAATATCTCCTGAAGTTATCTTAAAAGGCAGAAAGTTACACACAGTAAAAAAAGGGGGCTAAGATTCAACCCCCTTCTCTTAGCCACTGATTACCATCAGTTTTGTATGTTCATGAAACAGAATTAGTAGAAATGTAGATAGCTGACTATCACAATACAAATTAATAGGCTTTGTGATTAGAACACCAAAATCTTGAAGAATATAGCTCAACCGTTGAGCTTCTCAGGTGGCTAGAGCTAAAGGTCAATATTCTGCTTATGAAGAGGAGGCTGCAACTGTTAATTGTTTCTTACTCTTCCAAGTGACCAATGATGGTCCTCGATAAAAGCAATATGCAGAGATTGATCTTCTAGAGTCAACACAACAAACCCAATCAGAATCAGAAAAACCTATAAGGTGTAAATTAGAATCTGCAGAGAAGAATAGACCTGTAGCACGAGAACTCTTTATATATCGCACCAATCTATGCATTGCCTTCAAATGTTCATTAGTAGCACAATCTAAAAACTGGCGTAGCTTCTCAATGGCATAGCTTATATCAGGTCTAGTATTTAATAGATATAAGAGCATGCCTTTAATCCTTCTATACTGACTAGAATCAGTGAGCAATTCTCCAATACCATTACTAAGTTTTTCTACGTAATCCATGGGAGTGGTGACAAGTTTGCAACCTTCAAATACTATTTTTTTAAGTAAATCAAGGACATATTTCCTTCGATACAGAGAAATTCCTGTCTTGGATCTTGTCACTTCTAAACCAAGAAAGTATTTCAAGTCTCCCATGTCTTTGATCCAAAATCTGTCATGAAGAACACCCTTGACTGATTCAATTTTACTTAGGTCATCTCCTGCTAACACTAAGTCATCCATATAGACTAGAATTGCTGTGAATCCAAATGACATGGTCTTGGTGAATAGGCTATAATCCAATTTGCATTAAGTGAATTTTAGCTCAAGCAGAACCGATTTAAGCTTACAATTCTATCGTCTACTAGCTTGTTTTAATCCATACAAGGATTTTTCAAGCTTGTATACTTGACCTGGTGAGGCTTCTAAACCTGGAGGCACCTTCATATAAACCTCTTCATTAATCTCAACATGCAAAAATGTTGTGTTGACATTGATTTGTTTAAGGTGCCAACCTTTTATCCCTGCAACAGCCAGCACTGCTCTCAAGGTCCCTGGTGCACGAAAATCGTTATTCACACTTTTCACATCTCCGCACAACTAACCAGCAAGTGCACTGGGTCGTCCAAGTAATAAACCTTAAGTGAGTAAGGGTCGATCCCACGGAGATTGTCGGCTTAAAGCAAGCTATGGTCATCTTGTAAATCTCAGTCAGGCGGATTCAAACAGTTATGAGGTTTTGATAATTAAAATATAAATAAAACATAAAATAAAATAAAGTTACTCATGTAATTCATTGGTGGGAATTTCAGATAAGCGTCTGGAGATGCTTTTTTACTTATGAACCTCTGCTTTTCTACTGCCTTCTTCCAACCATGCGTTACTTCCTTCCATGGCAAGCTGTAAGATCTTCTCAGTGAAAATGGTCCTCTACGGTTTCTGCACGGCTAATCAACTATCGGAATTCTCATCTCGGATGAAAAATACCAGGTGTGTGCTTGGGTTGAGCCTTGAAGCTTTTTCGTGCATAGGCTGTTCCTGGAGTTAAACGCCAGCTTTAGTGCCAGTTTGGGCGTTTAACTCCAATTCTGGTGCCAGATTGGGTGTTTTACGCCAAGATGTTTTAGACTGAATTTGGACGCCATTTTGGGCCATCAAATCTCAGGAAAAGTATGGACTATTATATATTGCTGGAAAGCCCAGGATGTCTTCCTTCCAACACAATTAAGAGCGCGCCAATTAGGCTTCTGTAGCTCCAGAAAATCCACTTTGAGTGTAGGAGGGCCAGAATCCAACAGCATCTGTAGTCATTTTTCAGCCTCTGAATCAGATTTTTGCTTAGGTCCCTCAATTTTAGCCAGAAAATACCTGAAATTACAGAAAAACACACAAACTCATAGTAAAGTCCAGAAATGTTATTTTTGAATAAAAACTAATAAAATATAATAAACAGTAACTAAAATATACTAAAAACTATGTAAAAACAATGCCAAAAAGGGTATAAATTTTTCGCTCATCACAACACCAAACTTAAATTGTTGCTTGTCTCCAAGCAACTAAAAACAAAATAGGATAAAAAGAAGAGAAAATACAATAAATTCCAAACTTATCAATGAACTTAGTTCCAATTAGATGAGCGGGGCTAGTAGCCTTTTTGCTTCTGAATAGTTTTGGCATCTCACTTTATCCCTTGAAGTTTAGAATGATTGACATCCATAGGAACTTAGAATTCAGATAGTGTTATTGATTCTCCTAGTTCAGTATGTTGATTCTTGAACACAGCTACTTTATGAGTCTTGGCCATGACCCTAAGCATTTTGTTTTCCAGCATTACCACCGGATACATAAATGCCACATACACATAACTGGGTGAACCTTTTCAGATTGTGACTCAGCTTTGCTAAAGTCCCCAGTTAGAGGTGTCCAGAGCTCTTAAGCACACTCTTTTTGCTTTGGACCACGACTTTAACCGCTCAGTCTCAAGCTTTTCACTTGACACCTTCACGCCACAAGCACATGGTTAGGGACACCTTCACTTCTTTTTCTTGCTTCAAGAATCAATTTTATGATTTTTCAGATTATCAATAACATTTCTCCTTTTTCATTATTCTTTCAGGAGCCAACAATTTTAACATTCATAAACAAAAAATTCAAAAATATGCACTGTTCAAGCATTCATTCAGAAAATAAAAAGTATTGCCACCACATCAAAATAATTAAACTAATTTCAAGATAAAATTCGAAATCCATGTACCTTTTGTTCTTTTGCAATTAAAAACATTTTTCATTTAAGAAAGGTGAAGGATTCATAGGACATTCATAGCTTTAAGACATAGACACTAGACACTAATGATCATGTAATAAAGACAAAAACACAGACAAAACATAAAGCATAATTTTTGAAAAACAGAAAAAATAAGAACAAGAAAATTAAAGAATGGGTCCACCTTAGTGATGGCGGCTAGTTCTTCCTCTTGAAGATCTTATGGAGTGCTTGAGCTCCTCTATGTCTCTTCCTTGCCTTTGTTGCTCCTCCCTCGTGGCTCTTTGGTCTTCTCTAATTTCATGGAGGAAGATGGAATGCTCTTGGTGCTCCATCCTTAGTTGTCCCATGTTGGAACCCAGTTCTCCTAAGGAAGTATTAATTTGCTCCCAATAGTTTTGTGGAGGAAAGTGCATCCCTTGAGGCATCTCAGGGATTTCTTGATGAGGAATTTTCTCATGCTCTTGTTGAGGTCCATGAGTGGGCTCTCTTATTTGCTCCATCCTCTTTTTAGTGATGGGCTTTTGAGATGAATCTCTCTATCTCCCATGACTCGGAGTTGGAAGCAATTGCCTTTCTTTTCCTCTTTCTAGAGGTTTCTCCGGCCTTAGGTGCCATTAATAGTTATGGAAAAATAAAAAGCTAAGCTTTTTCCATACCAAACTTAAAAGGTTTTCTCGTCCTCGAGCAAAAGAAGAAAGAAAGAAGGAGAAGAAGAAGAAATGGAGGAGATGGAGGTGTGTGAATGGTTCGGCCAAGGGGGGTTTTAGGTGGTTATGATGTGTGAAAATGAAGGAGTGATGAGGGGCCTATAGAGGAGTGGAGTGGGGAGGGAATTCTTGTAATAGGGGTTGGGTTTGGGAGGGAGATGGTTTGAATTTGAATGGGTGGGGGTAGGTGGGTTGTATGATGGTTTTGGAGGAGAAATGGAGGTGATTGGTGGAGGTTAGAGTGTTATGGAAAGGTGTGAAAAGGAGAGAAGAAGAGGTGGGATAGGTGGGGATCCTGTGGGGTCCACAGATCCTGGGGTGTCAAGGAATTCTGCTCCCTGCACCATTCTGGCATTCAAACGCCCTCTGTGTGCCAATTATGGCGTTTAATGCCAGCTCTGCTACCTTTTCTGGCGTTAAACGCGAGTCTGCTTCCTCTTTCTGGCGTTTAATGCCAGCCAGACGCCAGACACCCCCTTTCTGGCGTTAAACGCCCAGAGTGCTGCCCATTCTGGCATTTAACGCCCAGAATGCTGCCAGGCTAGGCATTAAACGCCCATTCTGCTATCCTTACTGGCGTTTAAACGCCAGTAAGTTTGTCCTCCAGGGTGTGCTATTTTTGATGCTGTTTTTCATTTTGCTTTAATTCTGCAGTTATTTTTATGACTTCACATGATCATCAACCTAAGAAAAACATAAAATAATAATGGAAAATAAATAAATATAATTAAATAATATTGGGTTGCCTCCCAACAAGTGCTTCTTTGATGTCAATAGCTTGACAGTGAGCTCTTAGAGAGCTTCACAGATACTCAGAGCTTGATGATGACCTCCCAACACCAAACTTAAAAGTTGAGTGTGGGGGCTCTGTTTGACTCTGTATTGAGAGAAGCTTTTCATGCTCCCTCTCCATGGTTACAGAAGAAGATCCTTGAGCCTTAAACACAAGGCAGTCCTCATTCAATTGAAGGACTAACTCTCCTCTGTCCATATCAATCACAGCTCTTGCTGTGGCTAGGAAGGATCTTCCAAGGATAATGGATTCATCCTCTTCCTTCCCAGTGTCTAGGATTATGAAATAGTTCATTGATGAGCAATGGAGGTTCATCCTCCCAAGTCTCATTACCAAATAACTTGGCATTCAGCTTCATGATTGCTCCTAGATACTGAGCAACTTGCTCTTCAGTAATATCTTCATCCTCTTCAGAGGAAGAATACTCATCAGAACTTATGAATGGCAACAGTAAGTTCAATGGAATCTCTATGGTCTCTATATGAGCCTCAGATTCCTTTGGTTCCTCAATAGGGAACTCCTTAGTGGCCAGTGGACGTCCATTGAGGTCCTCCTCAGTGGAAATCATTGCCTTTTCCTCCTCTACAGGTTCGGCCATGTTGGACGTGTTGATGGCCTTGCACTCTCTTTTTGGATTCTCTTCTGTATTGCTTGGGAGAGTACTAGGAGGGATTTCAGTAACTCTTTTACTCAGTTGACCTACTTGTGCCTCCAAATTTCTAATGGAGGACCTTGTTTCAGTCATGAAACTGTGAGTGGTCTTATTTAGATCAGAGGTTACGTTTGCTAAGTCAGAGAGACTCTGTTTAGAATTCTCTGTCTGTTGCTCAGAAGATGATGGAAAAGGCTTGCTATTGCCAAACCTATTTCTTCCACCATTATTATTATTGAAGCCTTGATTAGGCTTCTGCTGATCCTTCCATGAAAAATTTGGATGATTTTTCCATGAGGAATTATAAGTGTTTCCATAGGATTCTCCCATGTAATTCACCTCTTCCATTGCAGGATTCTCAGGGTCATAAGCTTCTTCTTCAGAGGAAGCTTCTTTAGTACTACCAGATACAGCTTGCATTCCAGTCATACTCTAAGAAATCATATTGACTTGCTGAGTCAATATTTTATTCTGAGCCAATATTACATTCAGAGTATCAATCTCAAGAACTCCTTTCTTCTGAGTTGTCCCATTATTCACAGGATTTTTTTCAGAAGTGTACATGAATTGGTTATTTGCAACCATTTCAATGAGTTCCTGGGCTTCTGCAGGTGTCTTCTTCAGATGAAGAGATCCACCAGCAGAGTGGTCCAATGATATCTTGGACAATTCAGACAGACCATCATAGAATATACATAAGATGCTCCATTCTGAAAGCATATCAGAAGGACATCTTCTGATCAATTGCTTGTATCTTTCCCAAGCTTCATAGAGGGATTCACCTTCCTTCTGTCTGAAGATTTGGACTTCCACTCTAAGCTTGCTCAACTTTTGAGGTGGAAAGAATTTGGCCAAGAAAGCATTGACCAACTTTTCCCAAGAGTTCAGGCTTTCTTTAGGTTGTGAGTCCAACCATGTCCTAGCTCTGTCTCTTACAGCAAAGGGGAAAAGTATAAGTCTGTAGACATCAGGATTAACCCCATTGGTCTTAACAGTATCACAGATTTGCAAGAATTCAGCTAAAAACTGATGAGGATCTTCCAATGGAAGTCCATGAAACTTGCAATTCTGTTGCATTAGAGAAACTAATTGAGACTTAAGCTCAAAGTTGTTTGCTCCAATTGCAGGAATTGAGATGCTTCTTCCATAGAAGTCAGAAGTGGGTGCAGTAAAGTCACCAAGCATCTTCCTTGCATCTCCACCATTGTTGTTATTTTCGGCTGCCATAACTACTTCTTTTTCGAAAATTTCTGTTAGGTCCTCTCCAGAGTGTTGTGTTTTAGCTTTTCTTAGCTTCCTCTTCAGAGTCCTTTCAGGTTCAGGATCAGCTTCAACAAGAATGTTCTTATCCTTGTTCCTGCTCATATGAAAAAGAAGAGAACAGAAAAGAAGAGGAATCCTCTATGTCATAGTATAGGGATTCCTTTAAGTAAGTAGAAGAATAGAAGAATAGAATGAAGAAGGGAGAAGAAGAATTCAAACACAGAAGAGAGAGGGAGATGGTATTTTTATTTTTATTTTAATTATTAGTTAGAATTCGAATTTATTAAAAGAAATAAAATAAAATTAGAATTTAAAACAATTACTTAAAAAAAGAATTTTGAAAAAAGGGTTAATTATTTTCAAAAATTGGAGAGAGAAAAGTAGTTAGGTGGTTTTGAAAAAGATATGATTGAAATAGAAAACTTTTAAAATCAAACAAAAAGTCAAGTAGTTAATTGAAAAAGATTTGAAAATCAATTTTTGAAAAGATAAGAAGTTAGAAAAAGATTTTGAAATTAATTTTTAAAAAAAATTATGATTGAAAGATATGATTAAAATTTATTTTGAAAAATATTTGAAAAGGAAATTAAAAAGATTTGATTTTTGAAATTAAAGTTGATTACTTGACTAACAAGAAACTAAAAGATATGATTCTAGAATTTAAAGATTGAACCTTTCTTAATAGGCAAGTAACAACTTAAAATTTTTGAATCAAAATATTAAATGTTAGTAATAAATTTGAAAATATGAAATAAAAAGTGAGAAAAAGATTTTGAAAATCAATTTTAAAAATTTCGAAAAACAGGAAAGAAGAATGAAAAAGATTTGATATTTGAAAAGGATTTGAAAAGATAGGATTTTTAAATTGAAATTTTGATTTGACTAACAAAAAACAACCAAATTTTGAAAATTTTTGACCACATCAACTCAAAATTTCGAAATTTATTAGAAGAATAAGGGAAAGATATTTTTTTGATTTTTTGAATTTTAATGATGAGAAAGAAAAACAACAAACAGACACAAGACATAAGAAATTAAAATCAAAACAACTAATGCATGCAAGAACACTTTGAAGATCATGATGAACATCAAGAACATATTTTTGAAAATTTTTAAGAAAAGAAACACATGCAAGACACCAAACTTAAAAATTTTTAATGTGTAGACACTATGAATTCGAAAATGCACAAGAAAAACAAGAAAAGACACAAAACAAGACAAGATTAAACACAGAGAATCATCAAGAACAACTTGAAGATCAAACAAGAACACAATGCATATATTTTCGAAAATTCAAGAAAAATAAAAAACATGCAATTGACACCAAACTTAAAATTTGACACTAGACTCAAACAAGAAACACATTTTTTTTGTTTTTATGATTTATTAATTTTGTTTTATTTTTCGAAATTATTTTGGAAAAAGAAAATAAAGAGATACAAAATTTTTAATAAGAATTTCAGGAATCATGCAATGTTAGTCTAAAGCTTCGGTCCAAAAGAATTAGACATGGCCAATGGCTAGCCAAGCTTTAAGTGAAAGCTTCGGTCCAAAAGATTAGACATGGCCAAATAGCCAGCCAAGCTTTAGCATAAAACATACAAGCATGTCAATGAGAAGTGGAAGCCTCAGTCCAAAAGATTAGACATGGCTTCACAGCCAGCCAGGCTTCAACATATCTCATGATACTCTAGAATTTCATTCTTAAAAATTCTGAAGAACAAATTTTTTTGAATTTTTTGAAAATTAAAATAATTTGTTTGTTTTTTTTTTCGAAAATAAAAATTAAAAAGCTTAAACGTAAAATAAAATTACCTAATCTAAGAAACAAGATGAACCGTCAGTTGTCCAAACTCGAACAATCCCCGGCAACGGCGCCAAAAACTTGGTGCACGGAAATCGTGATTCACACTTTTCACATCTCCGCACAACGAACCAGCAAGTGCATTGAGTCGTCCAAGTAATAAACCTTACGTGAGTAAGGGTCGATCCCACGGAGATTGTCGGCTTGAAGTAAGCTATGGTCATCTTGTAAATCTCAGTCATGCGGATTCAAATGGTTATGAGGTTTTGATAATTAAAATATAAATAAAACATAAAATAAAATAAAGTTACTCATGTAATTCATTGGTGGGAATTTTAGATAAGCGTCTGGAGATGCTTTGTTGCTTCTGAACCTCTGCTTTCCTACTACCTTCTTCCAACCATGCGTTACTTCCTTCCATGGCAAGCTATAAGATCCTCTCAGTGAAAATGGTCCTCTACGGTTTCTGCACGGCTAATCAACTGTCGGATTTCTCGTCTCGGATGAAAAATACCAGGTACAGCTACCGCATGGCTAATCATCTGTCGGTTCCCGCTAGCGTCGAAATAGAATCCATTGATCCTTTTGCACACTGTCACTTACGCCCAACATTCGCAGGTTTGAAGCTCGTCACAGTCATTCCTTCCCGGATCCTACTCGGAATACCACAGACAAGGTTTAGACTTTCTGGATCGCAGGAATGGCTGCCCATTTGGTTTTAGCCTATACCACGAAGATACTAATCTCACAGACTCGGTCCGTGTATTAGATATCCAAGAGAATATACTCCGGCTATCGTCCAATGACTATGTTGAACATCATGTAGACCGCTTTGTGGTTGTCAGGCACGCGGATCTTGGCTAAGCAAGTAACGAAGATTGGGTGATTGTCACGGGTCACCCCTTCATTCTGACTTAACTGAATTAAGTACAAGAGTATATCTTGGAGAAGAAGTAGGCGTGAATTAGAAGAAAAACAATAGTACTTGCATTAATTCATGAAGAACAGCAGAGCTCCAAACCTTAATCTATGGGGTGTAGAAACTCCACCGTAGAAAATACATAAGTGAAAGAGGGTTAGGCATGGCCGTAAGGCCAGCCTCCAAGTCCAAGGATTCTAAGATCAAAAGTCGATCAAACACTAACCAAAGATGTAAAATAAATCTCTAAAAGTAGTTTTTATACTAAACTAGTAACCTAGGTTTACAGAAAATGAGTAACTAAGTGCAGATAGTGCAGAAATCCACTTTTGGGGCCCACTTAGTGTGTGCTTGGGCTGAGCCTTGAAGCTTTTTCGTGCATAGGCTGTTCCTGGAGTTAAATGCTAGCTTTGGTGTCAGTTTGGGCGTTTTACGCCAAGATGTTTTAGGCTGGCTTTGGACGCCAGTTTGGGCCATCAAATCTCGAGTAAAGTATAGGCTATTATATATTTCTGGAAAGCCTAGGATGTCTACTTTTCAATGCAATTGAGAGCGTGCCAATTGAGCTTCTGTAGCTCCAGAAAATCCACTTCGAGTGCAGGAGGGTCAGAATCCAACAGCATCTGCAGTCCTTTTTCAGCCTCTGAATCAGATTTTTGCTCAGGTCCCTCAATTTCAGCCAGAAAATACCTGAAATTACAGAAAAATACACAAACTCATAGTAAAGTCCAGAAATGTGATTTTTGACTAAAAACTAATAAAAATATAATAAAAAATAACTAAAACATACTAAAAACTATGTAAAAACAATGCCAAAAGGGTATAAATTATCCGCTCATCAGTCCCTAGCTTTACTAAAGGACTGAAGGTGTCTCGATAGTCAACACCAGCCACTTTTGTGAATCCTTTGGCAACAAATCATGCCTTGTGCGTCTCCACTATGCCATGTGGATGATATCTAGTGCGAAATACCCATTTACAGCCAATAGCCCTCTTTCCAACTAGTAAAGAAGTTAGCTTCCATGTCTTGCTTTCTTCCAAAGCACTTCATTGAGCCTTTATTGCCTCTTTTCAATAGGTTTGAATATTGCATTTTCATAGGTTTTAGACTCTAAATTCTGAATAGCAACAGAAAATACAACATGCATAGGAGAAAGCCTAGTATAAGATAAGAAATTAGAGAAAGGATACCTTTGAGCAGTGAATTATGATGAGGATGGAACATTGTTAATGGTTTGACATTCATAGTCCTAAAGGTATGCAAGAAGTTTAGTTTGACTAGTTGATTTCCTCACATCAGCAGTTTCAAGTATAATAGAGGATTAAGGCAAAACAACAAAATTATTAGTTGAAAGCTCTTCAAATAATGCATCAATCATTTTGATGAGTAAGATTTGGATGATGCAACCTTAGCTAAGAAGCTGCATTATCTGTGTTTAAAATTTGGATCTTAGTCCCTTCCAAAAATTCATAATAAAAAAATAAGATGCAATGTGAGATGAACTAGAAGAATTTGAAGAATTTTCATCACTGAACTTATTGGAGTATAGAAGAGAAAACAATTCTCATGAAATTAGACATCCTGAGATAAAAAATCTCTCAAATCTGTAAATCAAATAGTAGATAACCCTTTTGTTCCCTCCCTGAATCCAAGATGCAAACACTTTCTTGTCCTTTGATCCAGCTTGCGTCTATGTCTTGCAAGGCTACCAACATATGCTAAATAACCAAAGAATTTGAGAAGAAAAATATTTGGAAAAGTTTTATAAAGAATTTGATATGGAGACTTATCTTTTAAGAAAGGAGTGGGTAATCGATTAATCAAGTAAATTGCATGAGCAACACTGTAATTCCAAAATGATTTTAGCAAATGGGCATGAAACATGGTAGTTATAGCTACAGCGAGAATGTGTTGATGCTTTCGCTCAATAATCCTATTCTACTGTGGTGTCTTCACACAAGTTCTTTGATGAGTTATGCCATTAGAATTGTAAAAGTTAGGCATTAAAAATTCAGGTCCATTATCCATGCGAATTGTTTTAACTACTACGTTAAATTGAGTTTTAGCAAAAATGACAAAATTCTTAACCAATGATGAAGCTTCTGCCTTAATTTTCATGAATAAAACCTAAGTAAATCGAGAACAATCATCCACTAGAGTAAGGAAATAGCATTTTCCAGTAAAGAAGGGAACGAAAACAAGTCCCCAAATATCAACATGAATAAGATCAAGTACATTGGCTACAATATTAGAACTAACAGAAAAGGATAAGCGTTTTTGTTTGCCAAGATGGCATGAATGACATGGTTTCGAATTTTTTGTACAATCAATAAACTCAAAATCCTTTTGTAATGCAATCAACCTATCATGAGATGGATACCCTAATCTAACATGCCACAAAGATTGAGAAAACTGGCTGCAAGAAATTGTTGTGATGTGAGGGAGGACTTTAACTTCTTTGTATAGAATGTACAAACCATCAACATTGCTAGCTGCACCAATCATCTTCAAAGTGTGCAGATCCTGAGCTGACAAGCCTTATTAATGAAACTCATGTTGCAATGTAAAGATGCAGTAAGTTTTGAAATGGAGATGAGTATGAAATTAAATGTAGGAATGAACAATGCATTAGTGAGAAAAAGATTGTCAGAAAACATAATGGTACCTATGATACAGCTGGCAGTGAGTGCTCCATTAGGTAATTTGACAATAATGGGATCAACTTTGAAAGAATTTTAAAAATCAGCCAAGTTATATGACACATGATCAGTAGCTCTAGTGTCAATAACTTATGGCTTATGTTTTTGAGTCGAAATATTTAGAGCTTTGACATGAAAATCAAAATGTAAAATATGTATCATTCTACCTTTATGAGGAGAATGATTAGCTTTGACTAAAATTTGACTAACACTATGAGAATGAGCCACGTCTTGTCTGCTAAGTGGTGCATGAATCCCCACACCTTTGTACAGCTGTACCATCAAGTGCACTGGGTCGTCCAAGTAATACCTAGGCGAGTCAGGGTCGATCCCATGAGGATTGTGATTTGAAGCAAGCTATGGCTATCTTGCAGGTCTTAGTCAGGCAGATCAGAAGGTTGTTGATTTGAAAGATGGAATTACAATGTTTAATTATAAGAATAGGAATAGGGATAAGGAAATAAATGGAATCAATAATGGGAATAGAGTTGAGGATGGGAGTTGCTTTGCCTTTCTGAATTAACTCCAGTATTACTACTCTCTTTTCTTGTGAGTGGTTTCTTCAATGGCAGGCTGTGTGTGATTGGCACTGGTTTGAGCAGTTGCCAATACTCCTCCAGATCTGAATCCCAGGTTTAGTGCGGATCCATTTGATTGAGGGTAAAGCTCGTACAGTTCATTCTCCTTAATGATCCTACTCAAAATGCCATAGACAAGATCAGATCTTCCAGATTAGAGAATGCTACACCTTGGATTCTAGCCTCTACCATAGAGACCCTAATCTCCCCAGAAATTGGCTGAACTGATGTCTTGAAAAGTCCCCAACGAAGTCATGGATTCGCCATCTGAGAGACGTATATTCAAGCTGGTGGTTCATTATTGTCTGATAAAAGACGCACTCTGAACCCATGTAGAATGTGATAACCTTATGCCAGTTCAACGCATTCATAGTGATGAAGAACGAATATACATCTTAGAATTAATCAAACACGGATCGAAGAGAAATAGTAATACTTTTATTAATTCATAGGACTCAGCAGGGCTCCTCTCCTCAACCTAGCAGGTTTAAAAACTCATGCTGATGGTAAAAGTGATACAAAAGTTATCAAAACGTGTAAATAAAATCCCTTAAATACTAAACAATGACTAGTAAGGGTAAAACAATCTTTTTAGTGCTAAAATCCACTTCTGGGACCCACTTGATGAGTGTTTGGACTGAGCTTTGATGAGATCCATATGCTATGAGGTCTCTTGGGTGTGGAACGCCAGCTACAGGGTCCTCTTTGGGCGTTATACATTGGTCTCTCCTCTTTGGGTGCTGGACGCTTGGAAGGGGCAGGTAGCTGGTGTTGGACGCTAGTTTTGGGCCTTCTAATCCGAAGTAAAGTATGAACTATTATATATTGCTGGAAAGCTCTGGAAGTCAGATTTCCATATTCGTTGAGAGCGCTCTATTTGGACTTCTGTAGCTCTAGAAAAGCTCTTCCGTATGCAGGCAGGTCAGATCTAGACAGCATCTACAGTGCTTTCTCTGTCTCTGAATCAGACTTCTACTCCAGCTCCTCAATTTCAGCAAAAAATACCTGAAATTGTCCAAAAATACAAAAACTCATAGTAGAATCCAAAAGTATGATTTTAACACTAAAACCTATAAAAACTTAATGAAAACTAAATAAAACACACTAAAAACTATATGAAAGTGATGCCAAAAAGCGTATAAAATATCCACTCATCATAAAGCGAAGCCAAAAGAGCTTTTTATTGTTCTAGAGTGAATTCATTAATGATTGGTTTAAATTTAACCAACTGTTGAGCACTGAGATCATCGCTGTCATCTTCAGTACTATCTGCTGCAGCCATACAATTAAGGACATGAGTCCTTTTCTGAAATCGAGGTTTGAAAAGTTAGGTGGATACCCATGCTTCTTATAGCAATTATCCATAATGTGTCCTGATTTCCCATAGTGAGTGCACTGGAATTTATTGCGGCTTTGCCCCTTTTGAAATTGATTTCGACCTCCTTTAGTTTTCACTTTGCTGTCAAATTGAGAAGAGGTAACCAAAATCTTAGCATCTAAGGCATTATCAAAGCTGAAGAGTTGTCTCTCTTGTTGAGTGATTATTGACAGAATTTTGTTAACACTAGACAAGTCATCCATGAGCATGACCTGTGACTTAATAGTGAAATATTACTTTCCAAGACCACGCAAAAATTTTGTGACTCTGTCCTCTTCCCTGTGTTGCCTAACAATACCTAATCCACATTCACATTTTACATAATCACAGCCAGGTATTTCTTCCCAAAGATTTTTTTAGTTTGGCAAAATAAGCAGTGACAGACATGTTCCCTTGCTTTAGTACATATACTTCATCATTCAGTTCAGCTACTCTAAATGGATCACCTTGATAATAATGATGCTTAAGGTTATTCCATAATTCATATCCAATATTATTTCAAAAAACACTCTGATAGATGTCTGGACTAAGGGAGAGATTAATCCAAGCAACTACATATGTGTTGCATCGTTGCCATGCCTTAAAATTAGGATCAATTTTCTCAGGTTTCAGAATAGTACCATCAACAAATTCAATTTTATTCTTAGATGTAAGAGAATTAACCATATCCTTGCTCCATGCACTGTAATTTGAGCCTGTAGAAGTCACCTTCGTAATAGGTATACTTGGAATTTTAGATAGAAGTATGTAATAGGGACTTGAAAGATCTTGATTTGGATTTGTCTTGTTGATTTGACTCTCAATTTGCACTATTTGATTGAAGAATGCTGCGAATATCCGTTGTAGGAGCACCCCCTTTAGATCCAGCACTTGGATTTATTTTTGCTTCCATCACTATGAATTTGACAGAAGTAGCAGCCTTTCTCTCTTGATCTCATTGATCGAAAACTCGCTATCTCACTAATATGAGAAGGCAGTGAAATGACTGAGTTCTCGTCAAACTCGTTGGTGTGAGTTCAAAAGAGAAGAAGAAAGAAAATAGATGAAGAAGATGAGCTAAGATTTTAGAAATTTGTGAAGAGAAAGAATCGTTCAGATCAAATGGAAGAAAGGGGAAAGCAGATTTACGAAGGTAGAATTGCGAACAAATGCCCTAATCGCAAACAAATGGTTCAACTATGAAGCTGAACTCATCATCCTCCTGTAATCACTTTAACGAATTGTGAATGAGAGGGGAAGTTTCTCATCCTTCAATCGGCATCTCCATGCCCCTCCATCGACACTCACCGTATCATGGTAAAATTGCGTATGAGCATGGAGAAGAATATAAAAGCAAAAAAACCAAGAAGAAATTGGGAACTAAAGTTGTATAATGAAGAGATTCAATGAATACAATAGTATAGTTTGCTACATATACAAGCATTAACCCTAATAGAATTGTATTGCTGCACTAATTGACTTTACAGCTCAGCAGAGGCAACAAAATCCACTACGAACAATTTTCTATACAATAATGCTAAAGTTTTATGAAATACACGCGCTCCCCCTTCTCCCTCCTATTAACGTAACTGAATTACGTAAAGCTTCTTCTTCAACGTAAATATTCTTCAACGTTAACGATTTGCATTGTAAGTTTTAGATTTGCAATCTCTGCTACTCGTCATTCTTCTTCTTTTTTCTTCTATGCTGCTTGTTGTTCTTCTCTGTTGCTCATCGTTCTTCTTACTATTCTTCATCATTTTTTTCTTTGATTTGTGGATTTCAATAGGCTATCAAAACAATGAATGATTCAACTTCAAATCAGTTGAATGAGAGCGATTTAGATTATTCTTCTAAAACGAATTAAGCGGACGAGGTTTGGATTATTTTTTCAATCAAATTGAATGAAATACAATTGCTAAATTAAATTGAATTGATAATCTCTAAATTCTAGACACAGGTGTTTTGAATTTGATTTTATATAATGGATAATGTTCCGTTCATTTATTACTATACAATTGTTTCACCTTAATAAGGTGTTCGGTTCATTATGCAGAAAGCTGTTTTGAATTTGATTTTATATAATGGATAATGTTTTGTTCATTTAATACTATACAATTGTTTTACCTTAATAACATGTTTGGTTCATTATACAGACCATGTGTGTTGTGGATGAATAATTTATCCCAAAGGTCGGGATGACTTTCAAGACACTAGAAGAAGCTGGAAAGTTCTACATAAATTATTCTAAACTTGCCAGTTTTTCTACCAAAATAAGGAACACAACTCGGAAGGGAGACGAGATTAAGAATCAACTAATCGTATGCAGCAGAGAAGGGAGGTGGAAATCCAAGATATCTCTAACTCTGAATAGTCACTTTTTTGTGTTTGTCTTTATTGAATAGTCACTTTTTTTGTGTTTGATATTAGCTTTTAGAAATTCTTTATTGAATAGTCACTTTTTATTTATCGAATAGTCAATTTATTCTGTTATGTCAAAGAGTTCAGGTGTTTCTGAAACTGAATACTGATAGCAACATTTTTTTAAAATTTAGCTCTCTCCTATATTGATATATGCATTGACATTGGGTTTTTTGCCAGTAAAGAATTTCATAAAAACAGTTGCGTTGTAGATATAGTCTCTAAACCAACAAAAATCCCTTCGTACAAACGTTTTGGTTGTCACAAGTAACAAACCCCTTAAAAATTGTTAACCGAGTATTCAAACCTCGTGTCGTCTTCTCAAGGAACTTCAAGGAAGTATGTTCTTATTATTGGCTATAAAGGTCGTAATCGGGGTTTAGAAGGTGAGAAGCAAGTGATTTGAATGGCAAGTAAAGTAAATGGCGATTAAAATAAATAAATATTGTAAAGCAAACTTTTGGCAAGGTAAGAGAAATTGGAAGTCCAACTTAGTTATCTCTCTCAACAATGATGAAAGTTGAATCTAAATTCCACTTAGTTGACCTTTACTAAAGCAAAGGAAAGTCAAGGGACTAATTAGTTTGGCCTTCAAATCCTATTTATTTCCTAAGAAAAAGTTGGGATTATTGAAGTTCAGTTCAATTAGCAAGATAACGATTATCAATTATACTGAGTTGGTAACTGTTGAGTTACTGATTTCTTAACCGAGACCAAAAGGGGAAAAAGTAAATTGCTGGAATAAAATATCTTCAGATCGGAAACGATGATAACATAAATTAAAAAGAGCAATCATAAACTGAAAATACCTCAAATATCATTAATTCAAATAATAATCTGTAACATGGAATAATTCATAAATTCAATTATAAAAGTAAATAATCAACTCAAGTGCTGGAATAAATAAAAGTGAAAGGGAAGCTAAAACAAAGAAACGTAAAACCTGGATCGAGAGTCACTCTTACAAACTAAGAGAAGTCCTAAATCCTAAGAGAGAGAGGAGAGAACCTCTCTCAAGATTAAATCTAAATCATGGGAAGTAAAAATTGGCGAGCTCCCCCTGAATGGATGCATTCCCCCACTTTATAGCCTCTAATTTGTGTTTTCCGGGCCGAAAACTAGGTCAAAAACAGCCCAGAAATCGCCCCACGCGTATTCTGGTACGTTCAGGTCGCGGACAAGTGACGCGAAGGCGTCGTCCACGCGGCCGCGTGGATTGAAGTTCGCAGATGCGACGCGTCCGCATGGATCACGCGTTCGCATCGCCTAGCGTCAGGGCAACTATGGAATATTATAATCAAATCGAAGCCCCGGACGTTAGATTTCCAATGCAACTAGAACCGCATCGTTTGGACCTCTGTAGCTAAAGTTATAGCCGTTTGAGTGCGAAGAGGTCAGGCTGGACAGCTTAGCAGTTTCTCCAACTTCTTGTATTCCTTCCACTTTTGCATGCTTCCTTTCTATCCTCTGAGCCATTCCTGCCCTGTAATCTCTAAAAACACTTAACACACATATCAAGGCATCTAATGGTAATAAGAGAGGATTAATAATAAGCAAATATAAGATCAAAGAAGCATGTTTTCAATCATAGCAAAAAACCAGGAAGGAAAATGTAAAACATGCAAATAGTATGAATAAGTGGGTAAAGAGTTGATAAAATCCACTCAATTGAGCACAAGATAAACCATAAAATAGTGGTTTATCAACCTCCCCACACTTAAACATTAGCATGTCCTCATGCTAAGCTCAAGAGAAGCTATAAAGATGAAGAGGAATGGTAGAATGTATGAAATGCAACCTATGAATGCAACTACATGCAAAATGTTTCTACCTACTTGGTCAAAAGTAAATAAGATCTTCAAAACAAACATAAATCAGATTTCACTAATTCAAATCGTACAATAAAAAGCAAGTAAACTTGTAAGAAGATAGCTCATGAAAGCAGGAAACATAGAATCAAGCATTGAACCCTCACTGGGAGTATATATCACTCTAATCTCTCAAGTGTATACGGTAATTCACTCTAGTCTTCTCTAATCATGCTTTCTAAAACTTTGTTCTTCATCTAACCAATCAACAAATATTTAATGTACCAATGCAAACATCATGAGGTATTTTCAAGGTTGTAATGGGGCTGAGGTAAAGGTAAGGATATATGTATGGCCAAGTGAGCTATAATATGAATCTTTAATTAACCTAAGCTCTCATCTAATATACATATACTCTATATACTTTTAAATTCATGCCTAGCTACCCATAATTCCCACTTTTGTATAATTCCCATACTCATGTACTAAATTTTCTTTAATTTTTATCACATGTGCATTGATCTTTTATTAAACTTAATATTGGGGTAATTTTGTCCCCTTATTTATTTATATTTTATATATATATATATTTTTTTTCTTTTTTCTCTTTTTTTTTGAATCATAAAAGCAAACATAACTTATCAATGCACATGGATTCTCCATTATTTTTCTATTTTGATTTTTCATGAGTAAGTTCCCAAATTTCCAATATTCGAATAAATTAGAAATATGATACATTCCCTTATTAACCCATGTTCCCACAGTTTCCCCACACTTAATTGTTACACAATCCCTATCTTAAGCTAACCAAAGATTCAATTGGGATATTTAATTGTTTTTCTGCTTAAGGCTAGTGATGTGGTAAAATACAGAATAAATGGGGATTAAAAGGCTCAAGGTGGTTGACAAGGGTGATTTAAAGGGTAGGCTTATTTGGGATAAGTGAGCTAAAATCAAATAATGGCCTCAATCATATGCAAGCATGTAAATACACTAAATATTGGACATATAGAATGGAACAAAGCTAAGATTATAATTATAGAGAAGAAAACACACAAGAATAAAAACATTATGGTTACATAGTGTAACCATATAAATAAGCTCAAAATCTCACAGGTTGTGTGTTCTTTTAGCTCAAAAACCATGTTCCAAATACAACTTCAAACAAGTTTTAACACATAAAAATTAAATTTTTTTTTCAATTCAAATTAGTGAAATTTTTCAAAAATGGAGTTACTTTAACCAAGTAGTAACTAAATGCAAACAATCAACTACACATGCAATCTATTATGCAATGCAACAATGAACTAATAAAGAAAATAAAATATTGGTGTTGAGATAGAAGATAACTAACCCCTGGAAGTCGGTATCGACCTCCCCACACTTAAAGATTGCACCGTCCTCGGTGCATGCTAAGATGTGCAGGTGGACGGGTTGTTCCAACTGATGCTTTTCTCTAAAGATTGTGCAGATGGACTTGTCTGTCTCCCCATGTAAACGTCTTCCGCTTCCCTTCCGGGTGGCCATCCTGAAAGAAAAAGGGAAGAAAAGTAACCCAATAATAGAGATAAGAAAATAAATGAAGTATAGTTGGGTTAATGCCAAATGATAAGGGTCTCATTTACATGGAAGCTTCAACATGTACGTGAGAAAATAATAGAAGCCATGGCATACCAGTGGTGAAGAATTTGCAACAAAGGAGGGGAGAATGTGGGTAATGCAAGATAAGATAAGTTCATATCAATGCAAGAGAAGTACAAGTATCTTAAAAGATTAGCATTGATTTAAATAATGTTACCCAATCAGAATAAAACAAGTCATAAGCACCAAGATAATACCAGAAAATATATAACAGTTGAATAAGAACATTTGAACACCAATAATTTTAGAAAAGAAAATAAAAATATGCACAAAATTAAAATGCAATGAATGAAAGTATACAAATAAATAAAATAAAATAAAAGATAAGAGGAATAAGAAGAGTAAGAAAGAAAGAAGAAAGAAGAAAAGATAGAAGAAATTAAGATTGGGGAAGAAAAGATAAGATATTTGGCAAATTAGGATAAGCTGTGCGGCGCAATCGACGCGGACGCATGGGGCACGCGGTCGCGTGACTTGCACTTATAAGGATTGATGCGGTCGCGTCGGTCACGCGGTCGCGTGACACAGTTTATGCTGCTGGCGCGAGGGCAGCCTCGCTCTCGCACAACTCTCTGTTCAAAAAATCATTAATTTCCAAATATTGGGTGACGCGATCGCATGGGGCATGCGATCGCGCGAGTGGCCACTTAGTAGGATGTGATGCGGCCGCGTGAGGCACGCGGTCGCGTGAGATGGACTGCGCGTCCAGCGCCAGTCCAGCACCACTCTAGCACAACTTTCGGATGCGCACCATTATTACGTCAAAATCCTGGTCACGCGGTCGCGTGGGAGGCTATTATTCTCATATGACGTGGTCGCGTGGGACGATTTGTGCCATTGGCACGCCTCCAGCCACGCTCTCGCGTGACTCTCTATTCATTTTATTATTCTCTCCCACACCTGCGACGCGGACGCGTCAAGGAGGCGGTCGCGTCGCATGAAATTTTTTTTTTAATGCATGAAAAATGCAGAATGCAATGCTAATGTGAATGCTATGCATGATTCCAGGTTCAATAAAATAAAATAAAATTCAAAAACAAACAAAACTAAATAAAATTAAAATTGCAAAAGGAACGATCATACCATGGTGGGTTGTCTCCCACCTAACACTTTTAGTTAAAGTCCTTAAGTTGGACATTAGATGAGCTTCCTGTTATGGTGGCTTGTGTTTAAATTCATCCAGAAATCTCCACCAATGTTTGGAATGCCAACAGCCTCCGGGGTCCCAAACTAGGCATGTGAAGCTTCTGAGCAGCTTCAAACAGATTTTCAGGCTCCCGGGGTGATGAATATCAGAATATTTTCCAGGATCCCAAACTTTGGTTCTAAATCTGCCTCCGTCTTGATCTACATGTTTCCATCTGGGCGGTTTAAAAAGTAGAATCTCACCATGGTAACCAAACGTTCTCCGTGATCCATGCAATTGAGCATGATACCAATCCGTGTACTTCGAGGTGAAGTGTGGAACCTTATTGAACCTTGTGCACCAGCTCTGAGTACGAGCCATTTTCTTCTTACTCTTTAAGCCGCAAAGAGTTCTAAGCTGGCCATCTGTTTCAAGCAAACCATATTCAAGTGAATAAGTAAAGTTATAGGTTAAGGATTTACCCACTTGAAGCTTGTATTAGGTGGTAATGGCCTTGGGGTAGGTGTTTCCGGTGGTTCTGTAAGTTCTACTCCCTTGTGCTCTTCTGTGAATTCCTCCACTTCCTTGCAAGGTTCTACAATTATATCTGTGTCCTGGTCAAAGTCTTCTATGTCTTCCTCATCACTTGAGTCATAGATTGGAGGTTGAGAAAAATCTACCTCCACATCGTCTTCGTATTCACTTGGGGAAGATTCTTCGATCTCAGAAAATTCACTTGCGAATGCAAGTTCATTACTAAGAAAGCCAGACTTGTGACTATCATCATCAAGGGAATTTGTGTCCTGGGTTATTCCGTCTGATTCTTCATAAATGACTTGCCTTGGAGATTGTGCACTATCCTCCTTAGCATCAACCGTAACGTCCTTGACGGAGTTTTCCTCAGTTCTGGATTCCCATGGAGGTTCAACAACTCCTAGATCTTCAACCAACTCTTCTTCTTATACAGTGACAGCTTCTTCTACTTGTTCTAGTACGAATTCATTCTCTGTCTTGTCCATTGGAGTTTCTGGTATCTTCTTTATACTCCGCTCTTCATTAGACTGTCCACATGGGACTGTGGCTGATCCTTGTATATTTGAGCACCTATAAACCCATTGAATTACTGCTTGCTCCAGTTGTCGAATGGTTGTTTGAAGTTTATTTACTGTTTCCTTTAGGCGAACCTATGCTTCTCGGGGTGTCGGATTTGGACATGATACATAGGAAAGTGGTGGTGATTGGGAGTGATTGGATTGGAATCGGGGTAAGGAAGGATCATATGGTGGCGAATGGTGAAGAGAAGCTTGTGAGTGTGGTGGTTCGAGGTTATGTTGACAGGATGGTCTATAGGCACGGGGTGGGGCTTATTGGTAGTTACAAGGTTGTCCACCATATCTTTCAGCTGGGTATGCATTGTAGAATAGTCCTTGTCCATGATATCTCGGAGGGTGTTGTTGCCTAAAGGGTTGATTAGATCCTCTTGGCTCCATCCATCCTTGATTGGTCTGACCTTGATGCACATTTTTGCTGTAACTTCTATTTCCTTCAACAAAATTAGAACCAAACTCAAAGCGAGAGGGGTGAGAGTTCATGGTAACTAATGCAAATAAAAATAAAAATAAACAAATAAACAAGTAAAAGAAAAAATATTTACAATAACCAATAATAAGGCACACGTTAGCAGTTCCCCGGCAACGGCGCCATTTT
>NC_029794.2:102564508-102580566 GCF_000816755.2 Arachis ipaensis
CACTTGAAGCTTGTATTAGGTGGTAATGGCCTTGGGGTAGGTGTTTCCGGTGGTTCTGTAAGTTCTACTCCCTTGTGCTCTTCTGTGAATTCCTCCACTTCCTTGCAAGGTTCTACAATTATATCTGTGTCCTGGTCAAAGTCTTCTATGTCTTCCTCATCACTTGAGTCATAGATTGGAGGTTGAGAAAAATCTACCTCCACATCGTCTTCGTATTCACTTGGGGAAGATTCTTCGATCTCAGAAAATTCACTTGCGAATGCAAGTTCATTACTAAGAAAGCCAGACTTGTGACTATCATCATCAAGGGAATTTGTGTCCTGGGTTATTCCGTCTGATTCTTCATAAATGACTTGCCTTGGAGATTGTGCACTATCCTCCTTAGCATCAACCGTAACGTCCTTGACGGAGTTTTCCTCAGTTCTGGATTCCCATGGAGGTTCAACAACTCCTAGATCTTCAACCAACTCTTCTTCTTATACAGTGACAGCTTCTTCTACTTGTTCTAGTACGAATTCATTCTCTGTCTTGTCCATTGGAGTTTCTGGTATCTTCTTTATACTCCGCTCTTCATTAGACTGTCCACATGGGACTGTGGCTGATCCTTGTATATTTGAGCACCTATAAACCCATTGAATTACTGCTTGCTCCAGTTGTCGAATGGTTGTTTGAAGTTTATTTACTGTTTCCTTTAGGCGAACCTATGCTTCTCGGGGTGTCGGATTTGGACATGATACATAGGAAAGTGGTGGTGATTGGGAGTGATTGGATTGGAATCGGGGTAAGGAAGGATCATATGGTGGCGAATGGTGAAGAGAAGCTTGTGAGTGTGGTGGTTCGAGGTTATGTTGACAGGATGGTCTATAGGCACGGGGTGGGGCTTATTGGTAGTTACAAGGTTGTCCACCATATCTTTCAGCTGGGTATGCATTGTAGAATGGTCTTTGTCCAGGATATCTTGGAGGGTGTTGCTGCCTAAAGGGTTGATTAGATCCTCTTGGCTCCATCCATCTTTGATTGCTTAGACCTTGATGCATATTCCTATTATAGCTCCTATTCCTTTCAACAAAATTAGAACCAAACTCAAAGCGAGAGGGGTGAGAGTTCATGGTAACTAATGCAAATAAAAATAAAAATAAACAAATAAACAATTAAAAGAAAAAAAATTTACAATAACCAATAATAAGGCACACGTTAGCAGTTCCCCGGCAACGGCGCCATTTTGACGTTAGGTTTTTTGCCAGTAAAGAATTTCATAAAAATAGTTGCGTTGTAGATACAGTCTCTAAACCAACAAAAATCCCTTCGTACAAACATTTTGGTTGTCACAAGTAACAAACCCCTTAAAAATTGTTAACCGAGTATTCAAACCTCGGGTCATCTTCTCAAGGAACTGCAAGGAAGTATGTTCTTATTATTGGCTATAAAGGTCGTAATCGGGGTTTAGAAGGTGAGAAGCAAGTGATTTGAATGACAAGTAAAGTAAATGGCGATTAAAATAAATAAATAATGTAAAGCAAACTTTTGGCAAGGTAAGAGAAATTGGAAGTCCAACTTAGTTATCTCTCTCAACAATGATGAAAGTTGAATCTAAATTCCACTTAGTTGACCTTTACTAAAGCAAAGGAAAGTCAAGGGACTAATTAGTTTGGCCTTCGAATCCTATTTATTTCCTAAGAAAAAGTTGGGATTATTGAAGTTCAGTTCAATTAGCAAGATAACGATTATCAATTATGCTGAGTTGGTAACTGTTGAGTTACTGATTTCTTAATCGAGACCAAAAGGGGAAAAAGTAAATTGCTGGAATAAAATATCTTCAAATCGGAAACGATGATAACATAAATTAAAAAGAGCAATCATAAACTGAAAATACCTCAAATATCACTAATTCAAATAATAATCTGTAACATGGAATAATTCATAAATTCAATTATAAAAGTAAATAATCAACTTAAGTGCTGGAATAAATAAAACTAAAAGGGAAGCTAAAACAAAGAAACGTAAAATCTGGATCGAGAGTCACTCTTACAAACTACGAGAAGTCCTAAATCCTAAGAGAGAGAGGAGAGAACCTCTCTCAAGACTAAATCTAAATCATGGGAAGTAAAAATTGGCGAGCTCCCCCTGAATGGATGCATTCCCCCACTTTATAGCCTCTAATTTGTGTTTTCCGGCCTGAAAACTGGGTCAAAAACAGCTCAAAAATCGCCCCCTGCGTATTCTGGTACGTTCAGGTTGCGAACAAGTGACGCGGAGGCGTCTTCCACGCGGCCGCACGGATTGAAGTTCGCAGATGCGACGCGTCTGCGTGGATCACGCGTTCGCATCACCTAGCGTCAGGGCAACTATGGCATATTATATATCAAATCGAAGCCTCGAACGTTAGCTTTCCAACGCAACTGGAACCGCGTCATTTGGACCTTTGTAGCTAAAGTTATAGCCGTTTGAGTGCGAAGAGGTCAGGCTGGACAGCTTAGCAGTTTCTCCAACTTCTTGTATTCCTTCCACTTTTGCATGCTTCCTTTCCATCCTCTGAGCCATTCCTGTCCTGTAATCTCTGAAAACACTTAACACACATATCAAGGCATCTAATGGTAATAAGAGAGGATTAATAATAAGCAAATATAAGATCAAAGAAGCATGTTTTCAATCATAGCACAAAACCAGGAAGGAAAATGTAAAAACATGCAAATAGTATGAATAAGTGGGTAAAGAGTTGATAAAATCCACTCAATTGAGCACAAGATAAACCATAAAATAGTGGTTTATCATGCACTTTTTCGGTTCATCCAGTATATTAATTTCAGTTCATTTGTATTTTTGGGGCTCTTAATGTTTGATAAATACCCTGATTCCATTCACTATGAAGCTGAAACAAAATAGCAGCCAGACAATTCCAACAGATATATACATTAACATCTCAGACCAACAGGACAAGGACTAATCCATCTTGAATCAGATATATACATTAACATTAGATTTTCAATAACATTTACATTAATATTCACATATATATTTTGAAAGAAGCAGTGTTTGCTTTTCTAAACAAGTTAAACAAAATAGTCTTAATTACAACCATTCAAACAAAGTATATTCTATTTACTATCTATATCCCCTTATGTGAATTTACAATAAGGGCTGGAGAGGACATCAGATGACTTTGGGAGTCTTATTGTTTCAGATGCCCAAATCACTTGGTCTCTGATTTTGGTGATAAATATGTTTAATGTGTACATATGCTTACGTTATAGCGCGACTTCTCCTTATTAGTGACCATTGTCTTCTTTATTTTCGCTGTAAGGACAAAAAAATTTGGTCAATACTTCACTTAGTATATCGACAAGCACAAGCATGCATATTTTAATCAAGTGAATCAACATGACCAAGTCCACTGAACCGAACTCCCTTGATGTTCTGAATAAAACGTGATAAACATGCAAACAGCTAGAAAAACATTTCTGCATGCAAAAAAATCCAACTGAACACATAACAATCAGGTGAATCAAAATGACCAACCCTACTAAACCGAACTCCCTTTATTTTTTGAATAAAACGTGATAAACATTCAAATAGCTAGAAAAATATTTCTGCATGCAAAAAAACTCAACTGAACACATAACAATTAGGTGAATCAAAATGACCAACCCCACTGAACCGAACTCCCTTGATGTTCTGAATAAAATGTGATAAACATTTAAACAGCTAGAAAAATATTTCTGCATGCAAAAGAACTCAACTGAACACATAACAATCAAGAGAATCAAAATTATCAACTCCACTAAATCGAACTCTATTCATGATTTGAATAAAACGTGATAAACATTCAATTAACAAGATAAACATTTCTGCATGCAAAATAACTCTACTGAATACACTAACAATAAAGTGAATCAAAATGGCCAACTACACTGAACTGAACGCCATTCATGTTCTGAATAAAAATATGATAAATATTCAATCATCAAGAAAAATATTTCTGCATGCAAAAAGACTCAACTAAACACATTAACAATCAAGTGAATGAAAATCACCAAGCCCACTGAACAAAACACCATTCATGTTTTGAATAAAATGTGATACACATTCAATCATCAAGAAAAATATTTCTTCATACAAAAAAACTCAACTAAACACACTAACAATCAAGTGAATGAAAATCACCAAGCCCACTGAACAGAACACCATTCATATTCTAAATAAAATGTGATACACATTCAATCATCAAGAAAAATATTTCTTCATGCAAAAAGACTCAACTGAACACTTAACAATCAAATGAATGAAAATGACCAACTCCACTGAACTAAACACCATTCATGTTCTGAATAAAACGTGATAAACATTCAATCATCAAGAAAAGAATTTCTACATGCAAAAAGACTCAACTGAACACACTAACAATCAAGTGAATGAAAATCACCAAGCCCACTG
Source organism: Arachis ipaensis (assembly GCF_000816755.2). NCBI lineage: Eukaryota > Viridiplantae > Streptophyta > Magnoliopsida > Fabales > Fabaceae > Arachis > Arachis ipaensis. The sequence continues at coordinate 102,568,940 of NC_029794.2, forward strand.
AACAGAACACCATTCATGTTGTGAATAAAACGTGATAAACATTCAATCAGCGACAAAAGCATTTCTACATGCAAAAGGACTCAACTGAACTCACTAGCAATCAAGTGAATCAAAATGACTAACTACACTGAACTGAATGAAAATAAGAACTCATTTTCATTCTTATGCCCTAGTTATGCAAAAAAAATTGATTCAGAATAAGTCGATCTACTAAACGAAGCAACTCAATCCAGTAAACCTAAAACGCAACTAGGAGAAATGCGAGATTGCGAGATTTTAAAAGAACAATAGTTTTTATCATACCTTTTGCATTCTCTATTGCTGTTTTCGTTTGTTTTTTCTTCTTCCTTTCGAAATCTTCTCGCGATTTCTGAGTAGAAGTAGTTTTCACAGAGAAAACGATCGAGCTTTGAAAGATTTTGATAGAGATTCGAAGTTCTCCAGTAGCGGTTTCAATGTTGAAAAATGAACGTTTTTTCATAATGAAGCACATATGAATTTTAAACATTTTCGGGGGTTTGGACGCATGTAATATTCGTTTATTTAATGGGATTGGGTTTTTTTTTGGTGTTGGACCAGCTTGGATGGACTTGGATAAAAAATTATATGGATATGTAGCATAACTGTTTTCTATATATCCAAAATTAACAACCTATACTAACAAATTCTAACTAATAGAATAAATAATAATATGTAACAATAATAATATTAAGTAACAAAGGACAAAAAAGAACCCACATAATAAGAGAATTTGTTAGCAAACTCACCCAACAATCAGAAGCAACAAAGGAAAATTTAACAATTTTGTTGAAGCTTAATAATAAATCAGAAGAAGGGATTTTAGAACTTTTAAGATGGGTAAATCCACAAAAATAGCTCTATTATCTTATTGTTTAACCCATTATTAGTGTATAGAATCAACAAATTCAATAACATATTCATGAAAAATGTTGCCTAAACCTTTAACATCAATCATAAAATTATTATCTAAACTATTACCTAAATCTGATTTAGCAAAATCTTCTTATTATCTAAACTATTACCTAAATCTGATTTAGCAAAATCTTCAACAATTGTTTGATCGTTATCCACAACCATAGTGATATGAAAGCATGGAAGAGAAAAATGCCTAAAAAATAAATAAATGAGTACCAAGAAAATCAATAATACTAGATATGATTAGAGGTAAAAATAAGTTAAGCCAAATCAGGCTTCATTCTTAATAAGTTAAGTCTGTAATATAGTTAATTGACCTGAATTTGATCTATAATTTGTTATGTATTTGTTTTTAAATAATAAGCCTGACTTGTTATTGAGTATGGCTTAGCTTGACGACTATTAAAAGGATTGATAATTTTTTTTTACAAAATAATTTTTTTTAAAATATTATTTTTAAAAATTATTTTTCAAAAAATTTACTTATATATAATATATCAAATTTAATGTTTACAAGAATTAATAAATATTTTATTAATAAATTTAGACTTTTAAAATAATTTTAATTTGAACTTATTTTATAATAGACTAAATTATATTAGACTAAATACAAGTCAGATTATATATTTTTGATAGATTATTTGACTTATTTCCTCCTCTTGGAATGATCTAAAAATATAATTATAAAATGACAATTTATTTCAGCTATGAAACCTATGTCCACTCAAAATATAAAAAAAAATGAAAGAACTGAAATTACAAAATAAAAAAAAATAAAGACAAGGGATGCATCATCAATATATAATAGGATAATTCACATTAATAAAACAAATAAAATTATTTAAGTCGATCCACACGTATATGCACGCTGTTTAAATTTTGATGGCTTAAAATTTTATTTTTATGTGTTTTTATATAACTTTTTAAAATTTTTATTCATTATATATTATTAGGCATTTAATAGTAGATTCTAATTTTTGTTCATTATATATTATATAATAAAAGAATAGTATAACTTAGCAAATATATAAATTATATACTTAAACATATTTCAAGATTTTAAAAGAACATGATTATCAAATTTATAAATATTTTAAAAGGATTATTAAGTTGGACAATTTTTTTTTTTTTGTGACTGAAATAAATTAAACAAAGAAAAACAAAACAAACAAAACAAGGAACTGCCTAAATAGAGGGACAGTCCCGTTCAAGACTATTCTTAAACTCCTCCCAAGGTGAAAGAAGCTTCACATGCGAAAGTTGTAACTTCGTCGCCATCTTTGCCATAATATCTGCCACCGTGTTTGCATCTCTCATAATCAAACGAAAGTCAACCCGCCAATTCCAATGCATGATATCTTTTATTTTGAGCACCAGTGGATCAATAAACCCAAAACCATCTTGAGTAACAAGATTAAATGCTTCCACACAATCTGTCTCACAAATAACATCTCGTTGACCCACATCCCAAGCTAAGAGATATCCTCTCCAAATAGCAAACAATTCTCCTTGAAGAATACTATTACTCTCAATCATTCCCAAACACCCCCTTTGCCAGCTCCCATTACAATCTCTAATAACACAAGCAAAACCAACACTATCACCCGAACCAAAATAACTAGCATCACAATTAATCTTAAAAGTACCAATAGATGGGGGATTCCAAAAACTATTTAGATTAGAGGGAAGTGATATACGTTGTAATTCAAAAATATTCCTAAGCTCCTTTTCTGAAGTTAATGCCAGACAAATCACTTTTTTCGGAGGCCAAGTTTCATGGGGATTAAAGATGTCATTATTCCTTTCTCGCCATATCCACCAAAGTCCCGAAAAGAACTTGAACGGATGCTCTCTGCTATGATACAAGAACCAGTTCTTCAAATCCAAAGGATGACAAGAAATATCCAACCTATGCCAGACAAGCTGAGCTTTTGGACAATCCCGAATACAATGTAAAACCGATTCCTGGCTAGAAAGATATCTTGGACACCTATCCGATGCCGTTCTTGGAGCAAAGCGCTTTAGACTTCTCCACATTAATCTTCATCCCAGATGCTTTGCAAAAAGTCTCTAAAACCAACATCACATTTTGCACTTGTCTCTTTGTAGCTTTACAGAACAGAAGCAAGTCATCCGCAAACATTAAGTGGGATATTCTTGGTCCCCCTCTAGAAATAGCAACCGACTCCCACAAGCCCAAATCAACCTGATGACTAATAAAGCATGCCAATCGCTCCATACACAACACAAAAAGATAGGGTGACATAGGGTCTCCTTGTCTAAGACCTCGGCTAGGAGTAAAGCCATTCAGACGACTCCCATTCCAAAGAATAGATAAGGAAGAAGCAGTGACACAATTCATAATCAAATTAAGTGTAGGAATAGGAAAACCAAAGATTTTAAGGGGTATGAGCTAAAAACCTCCAGTCAACTCTGTCATAAGCTTTCTCCAGATCAATCTTAAAGGCCAGTGTGCCTTTCTTTGATTTAGTCTTCTTCATAAAGTGGAGGACTTCTTGAGCAATAATGATGTTGTCAGGAGTTCCTCGTCCCTGAATAAATCCTCCTTGAAGCGAGCCAACAATCTCCGCAAGATGAGGACGAAGCCTATTAACAAGGACTTTCATGATGATCTTGTAAACTACATTGCAGAGACTAATCGGCCTGAAATCATTCATAGATACCGGTGATTCAACCTTTGGAATGAGAACCAGTAAAGTCTCCAACATTCTCGGATCAAGAGGAACACCAGAGAATGCCTGCTTAACCATCTTCCAAACATCAATACCAATGATCTCCCAATATTCTTTGAAGAAGAAAGCTTGAAACCCATCAGGACCCGAAGCTTTAAAAGAGTTCATGTGAAAAATAGCTGCTTTGACTTCCTCCATAGTAACTGGTGCCGTAAGGTTATTGCAAGCTTCCTCATTCAGAGAAGGAAGAGGCACATCACCAAGGCAACCCAAATCAACATCATCCAAATGACAGAATAAGCTTTTATAGAAAGACTCTGCTTCTTGACTCAGAACCTCTGGATCAGTTTCCCATACTCCATCCTTGAGAAAAAGGCCATGAATCTTATTATGCTTCCTTCGCGCAAGAGTTTGAATATAAAAGAATCTTGTATTCCTATCCCCGAACCTTACCCACTGCTCTCTGGACTTTTGGAACCATAGGAGCTCTTCTTGCACTAAAGTATTATTATAACCATCAAGCAACTGTTGCTCTTTCTGACACAAATAAATACTATCCACCACTTCCAAACACTTTTGTAAATAATTAATCTGCTGCTCTAATTCACATTTCTTAACAAAAATGTTACCAAATACCTTCGAGTTAAACTCTAGTGAATTCTTCTGTACTTCCGAAAGCTTGCCATGAATTCCTCTATTACCAGACCACCATGACTGGTTCACAATATCCCTATACCCAGGATGAGTAGCCCAAGTAGCAACAAATCGGAAAGGTCGATTCCCTTTAGGCTGAGGACGACCTTTACAACACACCAGAATAGAGCAATGATCAGACTGAAGCCTATTTAAAACTTCTGCATAAGCCTCTGGAAAGATAGATAACCAACTACTATTTATACAGACTCGATCAAGCTTTTTTGCCACGTCAACATAATTTTTCACCCTCCTGTACCAAGAAAACCGCCTCCCAATAGTCTTCAGATCAAACAAACCACTATCCCCTAATGAAGTAGCAAACATGTCGGCTCTTTGATGAGAAAATTGACAACCCTTAGATTCATGAGAAAATTTGACTTCATTAAAATTACCAAGAACAATCCAAGGTCCTTGAAAAACCATGGATTGTGCAACAAGATAATCCCAAAGGAGAACTCTTTTATTAAATTGAGGACTGCCATAAATACCACTACACCTCCAAATTAAATTATCAAAGTGAACCTCAACAGTAACACCCTGATCAAAAGCATCAATGAACTTACAACAAACACCCTTCATAGAGGATAGAAACCAAATACCTCCCTTATGCCCCTCTGCTTCTACTATACCAACAGAGTGATACCCCAACCTTTCCCAAAATAATTTTAAATGCTGAAAAGGGGAGTGAGTTTCAACCACAATAAAGAAAATATGTATAAATTTCCTAACAATTTCCTTATAATGCACCCGGGCTAACTTATTAGAAGCACCCCTAATATTCCAAACAATCATATTTAAACTATCCATAAATAATAGGGACATAATAAATAAGAACATAAACTCTAAACAGAATCACCAACCTCAATAGGTGGTTTGTCCTGCGGTACTGGCACACTCTGATCCTCAATAATTGCCACCTTTGGACCTCCTGACACTGCACCTGCCATGCTTCCATCTACTAAGGTTTCCTTTGTTGTGCCACCATTTTTATCAACTGGCGAGTTCTGCAAGGAGGAAGGCCGAGGACGCTTCCGTAGAGAGATTCCACGACGTGCAGGAGTTCTGCACGATGGAGATGGCGCAATTTCATGTTTTTCTCGCTTCCCCATCCTAATGCCAATTGATTTGCCTCCATCACCATGCAAATTGGGCCTTGGAACCCTTCTCGGACCAAACTTGTGCTGCTTTCCATCTTGGTCCTTCAAACCTGATGACTGGCCCATTGTGAATTTTCCCTTACGCAGCACTTGTTGCCAGCCCTCTCCATCATCCATGCATGCCTCATTAACATGACCATCAGGCACGTGAAGAGCCAATGATTCCGTAACTACATCCTTCCCTTTAACAACTCCTAATTTCTCACCCAAATTACGAGGATTCTCACCCAAATCACGAGCTTCTGATTCAGCCTTTTGTTGAATCTCATGATTGTTGTGTGGCACTAATGTCGGGGCTTCATTATTTTTTTCATCACCAAAGGAATTTCTGTTTCCTTCCAAGGACTCCTTCTCCATGCACAACGATTTATCATGCCCATACCGTGCACAAGTAGTACAAATCATCACCCTCAATCGCTCTCTCCTGCTCTCTCCTTCTCTCATTCTCCTTGAGTACGTACTCTTTCTCTACTAGGGTTTTTGATATTGATAGATTTTTATCTTGTTTATTAAGTTGGACAATTTGATATTTATGTCTATCTTTTTTAAAATTAACTTATTGAAAAAATTGACTGAGAATAAAAAAAAAAACTGAAGATAGAGACCAAAATTAAACCATATTATGCTCACTTGAAGAAAATTAGAATCTCATTTTTTATATTTCATTGAATGATGCCAAAACTTTGTTCTTTATGTTATTATACAAAAATTTAGTATAAATTTAAATATCTATGTTCCTTTCATATTTGTCTATCCCATAAAGTTAATTAAATAAAAATATTTTAGATATGACTGAAGATTAAATAGGCATTGTATTTAGAACAATTGATGCACAAATATAACATTTTACATGCTAAAATGATTAAGATTAAGGTAAAAACTAAAGTGATTATATATGTATAAGATTAATTCATAACTTACTAAGTTTTTTATTCCTACTACTCTATTCTTATTATACAGTAAAACTTTAAAAATTAAAGATGATAGATATTTTTAGTATAATATAAATTTATTAATCTTTTTTAATATGTCATAAAACTTATTATAATTTCAAAAATAAAACTCAGACACACTTATTAATAAAACAAAAAATAAAAAATATTATGAAATCCAACAATAATAATGTAAATTTTGTATTTTAGATAATTTCATCAACCACATTGTTTTCATTATAGATGAAATTATGGACTTAATATAATCAGGCTACATAACCAACACTTAAAAACAAAATAAAAAAAGAAAGCTACTCTACTTGTACTACATGAAGTATGAAATTGTAGAACTAAAGATTTATTAAAATATCTTAATTAGGGAACAAAATCAGGAAAATATCAAAGAGAATCAGCAAAAATTAATGTAATTTATTAGGATATTATTTTATAATTAGCGTACTTTTAGTCTATATATTGGTAAGAACCTTGTAATCACAAAAATAAAGAAATAAAAAATGATACTTTTTTAAATAATTCTTCTTTTCTTTCCTAAACCCTTTGTACCATAGTAACAAGATCATCATATGCCACTGATCTTTTCTATTGTCCTCTGATATTGCCATTGCTAGAAAAATAGTAATAAATTAATAGATAAAAGCAAAAAATGTAACTGTCAAAATACAATTGCATGTCAAAAAGTGAAACTCTGATTGTGCTTATTCCTAAAATTGATAACCCTACCTTTATGAAGGATTTCAGGCCTATTAGCTTGTGTAATGTTGTTTATAAAATTATCACCAAAGTATTGACTAACCGACTTCGGCCTTTTCTTCCAGATATTGTTAGTTCTTTACAAGGAGGTTTTATTCCGGGTCATGGTACTCCTGATAATATTATTGTGGTCCAAGAAATTCTAAATTTCATGAAGCACACAAAATCCAAGAAAGGTACTCTTGCTTTTAAAATTGATCTTGAAAAATCTTATGATAGGGTGGATTGGAGGTTTTTGGAGAGTACTCTCATTGCTTTTGGTTTTCCTATCATCACTATTAATTTGATTATGAATTGTGTCCGTGCATCATCTCTTTCTATTATGTGGAATGGGAATAGATTGGATAGTTTTGCTCCTAGAAGGGGGCTTAGACAGGGCGATCCAATGTCTCCTTACTTATTTGTACTTTGTATGGAAAGACTTGCTTGCTATATATCTCATAAGGTAGTCGAGGGTGTGTGGAAACCAGTTTCTGTCACTAGGGGTGGCCCAAAATTTTCTCATTTGATGTTTGCAGATGATCTCTTACTCTTCTGTCAGGCTACAAAGAGTCAGGTCCAAATAGTCATGCATTCTCTTAACATTTTTTGCAAGACATCTGGCATGAAAGTGAATCTTGAAAAGTCTAAAGCTTTTTGTTCTAAAAATATGACTACTCGTAGAAGAGATATTTTTACTAGTGTTTCTTCAATACGTTTTGATTTGGACTTAGGAAGATATCTTGGAGTTAACCTTAATCATTCCCGTACCAGTAGGGCTTCTTTTCATTCGGTGATTGAAAAGGTGAGGGGAAGATTAGCTAATTGGAAAGGAAGGCTTCTAAATAAAGCAGGGAGACTTTGCCTGATCAATTCTGTTGCAGCATCCATTCCTGTCTATCATATGCAGGTATCTTTTTTTCCAAACTGGGTTTGCGATAAATTGTCTTCTATGATGAGACAGTTCCTTTGGAAGGGTCAAGTTGATGGTAGAGGTCTTTCTCTTGTTAATTGGAGGACCGTGATCACTCCAAAGAAATTTGGTGGCCTAGGTGTTAGAGATCCTGCATGTGTTAATATATCTTTACTTGGTAAATTGGTGTGGCAACTTTTTCATTGTTAGGACAAGCATTGGGTTGCTCTATTGAGGGCGAAGTATCTGAAGAATGAGGGAGTTTTAGATGGCCCTGTCCCTTGCAATGCTTCTCATATTTGGAAGAGTATCTCAAAGGCTTTTGGTGCTCTTAAGGATGCCTTCTCTTGGTGCGTTGGTTCACTTGATCAATCTTTTTGGTTTGACAATTGGAGTATTGAGGGCCCAATTGCTCAAGATGTTCCTTTTGTATATATATCTGACTCTGATTTAACTATTAGAGATGTTTGGAAAGATGGTCAATGGAATCTCCATGATATTTTCTCTATCATTCCAGAAGATGTCAAACAGCGTTTGAATGCTTATAATTCGGATTTGAATGCTGGACAGAGTTCGGGTTGGTCGTGGGGTGTGGCATCAAGTGACCCGGTCACTTGATCAATCTTTTTGGTTTGACAATTGGAGTATTGAGGGCCCAATTGCTCAAGATGTTCCTTTTGCACATATATCTGACTCTGATTTAACTATTAGAGACGTTTGGAAAGATGGTCAATGGAATCTCCATGATATTTTCTCTATCATTCCAGAAGATGTCAAACAGCGTTTGAATGCTTATAATTCGGATTTGAATGCTGGACAGAGTTCGGGTTGGTCGTGGAGTGTGGCATCTTCTAGACTCTACTCAGCTAGGAGTGGGTACAGCTGGCTAGCCAAAAGAAAGTTTGACTGGAATGAGCATGATAATTGGTTGTGGGTATGGCGACTGCATATTCCTGAGAAGTACAAGTTCCTGATTTGGCTCAGTCTTCATAATGCTATTCCTATGGCAGAGTTTCGTTTGAGTCGTGGTTTAGATTTATCTAGCACCTGTCATCGGTGTCAGAATGGTTCTGAATCCATTCTTCATTGTCTTCGGGAGTGCCCTAGTGCCAAGGAGGTCTGGAACCTTTTAGGCCTGTATTCAGATAACTCGAATTTACATGATTGGCTCTACAGAGGTGCAAGGAGTGGAGATGTTTTTCTTTTCTTTTCGAGCATCTGGTGGATTTGGAAAAGCAAGAATCATGACTTATTTAATATAGATGATTCATGGAGTGCCAGTAAAGTGGTGAGTTTGATTCGTAGTTCAGTAAGGGAGTTTCACAGTATTTTTGCTATGCATCAATCTCTGTCTCATCCTTCACTTTATTTGCATTGGGTTCCACTTCCAGTTCATTCTGTTGAATTGAATTGTGATGCTAGTTGGTTTGCTTCTTTTGACTATGCTGGTTTTGGTTGTATCATTCGCAATCCTGATGGATGTTGGTTGAAAGGTTGCACTGGGAAAGTCGAAGTGTGCAGTGTTTTTTTTGCTGAATTGTATGCAATTTGGAGAGGTTTACTTCTTGCTTGGGAGAGTGGATTTCATGAGGTTATTTGTGAAACAAACTGTTTAGAAGCTCTTTTCTTGGTAAACCAAAGAATGCTTGGTAAGGATATTCCGGAATGGGATTTGGCAAAGCATATACAGGAGGTTATGAATTGGAATTGGAGAGTCTCTATTCTTTTAATTCAGAGGACTGCAAATAGTGTTGCAGATTGTATGGCTAAAGCAGCTGCTTCTGTCGCGGACATTCACTCGAATTAGAGCCAACCATGGAGTGAGCTTCAACATCTAATAGATTTAGATATGACCCTAGCCAATTAATTTGGTTTTGTCTCTTTTTTTTCTTTCTTTTCTATTTAGTCACAAAAAAAAAAAGATTAATATTTCAATGTGCCAATTTAGTAAGTGAAATAATAATAGTAGGTACTTCTAATGTAAAAATCTTAAAAGTTGTTGTAGTCTTAAAAGTGAGTTCTAAAACAGCACTACCATCTTCGTAAGAGAACACGAAATTCTTATCTTATTTCCGTGTTGAAACCACCACATTCTGATATCTCAATTTGAAAGTTATCTATTTGATACAAAATCATTCATGAGTTACTCTTAAAAAAAATTAATAAAAAAAATTAAGTAACTCCATCTAATGGAGCTCTTTCCCACAAATCCATCAAATACTTTGCCCATGTAATTATTGAGTAAGGCCTAATTTGACGATTCTTAAAATGATTGATAATTTATTTTACAAAATAATTTTTTTAAATATTATTTTTAAAAATTATTTTTCAAAAAATTTACTTATATATAATATATCAAATTTAATGTTTACAAGAATATCTAAATATTTTAAAAATTTTTGTTTGGACGTCGAAAAAGATATTTTTTAAAAGATTTTTTATAAAAATAAAAGTAATTTTATGTTTGGATATCTCATATAAAAAGATCTTTTTATCTATTAATTGTGTTTGTATAAAATAAGAAAAGTATATTTTTTATTCATTTATTATGTGAAAAATATTTTTTTTTAAAAAAAAAATACAAGTTACATGCTATTAAGGATAGTTATAGTGAGAAGGTTTGTAAGTTACACGCGAAGGGAGATAGGATTGGGCCTTATTAAAGAGAGAGGCCCATGAAATGTGAAGGTTTGTTGGGGGATGGCGGTGTGATCGGCGATAAGACCGGGGCCAGAGTAGCCCTACTCATGTGCCAAGTTCTCCTGGAAAGAAACAGCCACATAACACCTTCTGTTTCGGGCCCTAACTTGAAATCTCACAACACTCGACCTGCCTCACCTCTCCGAGACTGCGTCACTTAGCTACTCAGCACTCAGCACTCGCCAAACACCACCTTAGCAACCATATCCCCCTTCCAATCCTCACCCTTCACACGCTTCAGCTTGATACTCCCCTTCCCTTATCTCCCCTTCCCTTTCTCCTTCCCTCTCAACACACACAAAGGTCTTTTCTCTCAATCCAGCTCCTCTTTTTGGTGAAAATAAAAAGTTAAATGATGTTTGCTATGGTTTTGATTTTTGACAGATGGATAGGTATCAGAGGGTGGAGAAGCCCAAGGCAGATAGCCCTATCAACGAGAACGAGATACGCATCACTACACAAGGCAGGATGAGGAACTACATCACCTACGCCACCACTCTCCTTCAGGTATTTCATTAATTGAATTCTCTCATTACTACACAAACCTTACAATCCAATTGTAGTGAGAGTGTGAGGGCCAATTAAATTTCAGGAATCCAAACGATTTTGTAATAAAGCAAAGAGCACTTGCGATGCATGCTTGTCGAAATTCGGATTCCGATCGTGAATCGGAAAGATACAAGATTAATTAGGATGAATGATTTAACGTATTTTTCTATTAAGCAAACATTCAAAATAAACTGTGTTAGCATTTTACAGTAACGAGTAAATTCATTGTACAATTAACAAACTAAATTCTAGATATTTTAGTATCTCATAATTATAATTATAATTATAAATTATAATCACG
>NC_029794.2:102580661-102584765 GCF_000816755.2 Arachis ipaensis
AAAAAAAAAAAAAAAAAAAAAAATAAAGAAAAAACAAATAAAAGAAGACACAATTAGTAAAATTCTTCCCTTATTTTTTTGTTTCATTTACTCTCTTCTTTGCTTTGAACTATGAACTATTTGTCTCTGTTTACATAAACTCTTAGTTGGTTTACTTAACTATTGTAAATTGATTTTCTGCTGATGCTGGGATTTCTCCTTTCTATTGTACTTGGGATGTCTTTAGCAAGTATGAATTTCTAGAATCAGGCTAATATTGTATCATTTTTTTTAACTTGTATGTTCTGTAGGAGAAAGGATCTGAGGAAATTGTTCTTAAAGCAATGGGACGTGCTATCAATAAGACTGTGATGATTGCTGAGCTGATCAAGGTGGGAAGGCAGATTATCTTTACTTAGATATGCTGGTCTTCATATTTTTATTTTTGGGTTTTGTGAGTGATCGGTTTACTTGTTTCAGAGAAGGATTGTAGGTCTGCATCAGAACACACAAATCGGATCAACTGATATAACTGACACATGGGAGCCACTAGAAGAAGGCCTTCTTCCGTATGTGTTTTTTATTTTAATTTTGGTTTCTATTATGCTATCCTTCAAAATTCAGATGCTTAATTTCTGTTTGCATGGGAGTGATCAATTGGCTTTGTGTTTTGATCAGTTTGGAGACTACTCGTCATGTTTCAATGATCACAATTACTTTGTCAAAGAAAGAATTGGATACATCCTCGACAGGGTAAGAACTTTTAGTGGATAGATGCTTTGTATGGGTTTTGTTATTTATGAGTCAAGCTATCACTAGTTGACTTAACACTGACTTCATTACTCTCTTTCGTATATCATAACCATACATGTTATGCTCATAAATCAAATGTCTTTTTAACTTCTGCTGTGATGCTGTTTGATATTAATTGATAGACAGAACTGCAACTTAGGTCGACAATAACTTGCCAAGTTTATTTGTTTATATATTCAATGCAGCCATAAGTTTGTAAGGTCTTCTTGTTTGCCAATTGTCATTATATTTAAAAACTACAGGATCAACATAGGGTGTTAATCACAGTATGCTGCTAAATCTAAGTAAAATCCAAACATAATCCTAATAAGATTTATACCTGGGTCAAATGTGCTCTGCCTTTGCTTTATATTTATTGAGTAGATTTTAGATATGTTTAATATTGGCAAGATTCTAAGTAAATTTCATCACGCAGGTACCAAGTTCCTCTTCCAGCTGATCAAGTAAAACCTCTAAATGAATATGAAGAGGAAGGAGGTAAATTAATAAGTTCTATAATATTCAGGAAATCTGCATGACTATCATGCCTTTCTCACTGTAATTTATCTGATACAGAAGGCTCACCAAGGATGCGAGGAAGAGGTCGAGGTCGTGGAAGGGGCAGGGGCAGAGGTATTTCAAGTTCTTTATATAATTTACTTCACTGTAGTTGGATGTAGTTTAGATGTAAGAATTATAAAAAAAAAATTGTGTTCTAGGAGGTTTCTTTGAAATACCATACTTGCTAACAGCACAGTATATTCTATGTAGGAATGTACAATGGGGGTATGGAATATGGTGATGGTTGGGATGGTGGGCGAGGATATGGTGGCAGAGGGCGTGGCCGTGGAAGGGGTCGTAGTTTCCGGGGACGAGGACGTGGCTATGGTGCCCAGCCAGTTGGGTACTACGACTATGGTGAATATGATGCACCACCACCTGCTCCACGTGGTAAGTGCGCATTCTTATATTTGAATTTAATGGCACATATTGCACTGCCACACAAGTAACAGGAAACGTTTCCTTATTTGAACCTTTTAACTTCCTTGAGGCTTATTGTTCCATTTCGTTTCAGCATTTAAGATTTTATAACTTCTTTGATGGTTGTGCAGGCCGTGGACGTGGAAGGGGAAGAGGCCGTGGACGTGGTCGTAATATTAGAGATGGAGCAGGCCGGGGAGCAGCTGCTTGATCAAGTTGTTGTTGGTTATAGTGTATATGTTTCAGTTAGATGGTTGCCTGTGCTTGGTTCTTTATGGGACATGCTTTAATATTAGTTTGAAGTGTTCGTGTTGCAGCCATGTTCCTGCAATTTTGTTTCTTTTATTTTCTTCTGTAACCTCTTTGATTTCCCAAGTTCTTTAGATTCAATTAGTTAGCTTTCCATTGTCTCAGACTACAAAGAAGGAGAATCATAATTGTAAAATTTTTTAACACGTAATTATAGCAGTAAGTTTTCTTAAGTGGATCTTGTGTTTCTGTTGCAATTTTGGATACGAATTATTAGCGATAAATTAGTATCGTCTCATATGGATCTTATATATGGATTTCAGCTATTCAGGTTTGCTAATAAAAAATATTTGGAATTAAATTCAAAGAAATATCTTTTGAATTCAAGCCACTTGAAATTTACGGGTATCGAAAATGACATTTTAGTTACAGAAGGCTTCCTGGCCCTGGTATTGTGGATAAAACATCATTAAGATTAAAATTGTTGGCGGTTAAATTTATTTTTTTATGGTAGATTGTGATTTACAACCGTAGCAGCTCGGATTATTAATAATAATTAATGATTAAGAAGCCAACTAATAATAAAGCAGTGGCAGATTTCCTTTATTATATAGCAAGATAAAACTTTAATAGCATATCATGTAAATGACCTAGTTATTTAAGATGGTGTTTAAAAAGGAGACAAAAATGAGATATAAACTATAATATTTAGGATAAAGTATACAAAACTAAGTTATGTTCCAAGGTAAAGTATACATAACTAACTTATATTTCAGATATTTCAGTAGCTTATTCGTTTAAGATAAAAATAAATAAATAAATAAAAAATACCCTAACCGTCAACAACTGTCATTATCGGCGAGCATTGTTCCTAGCTTATGAAATTCCTATCCTTAAATATTCGACAGTCACCAAGGACCTCCCGGAAACCTCCACGGAGACGAAGCAGCGCTCCTAATGGCAGACGAAGCAGGCATGAAGCTGTCCTCGGGGCGAACAGCGTTGAAGCCAACTGCGATTAGCTTCAGGAGGATGAGAACCTCCCTGTGTTCTTTCTTCTTTCCCACTATTGTTCTACTTTTTATTTTGATTTTGAAGTCCTCTTCTTATGTTATGAGATTGTTAAATATGATTTTGACATATGTTTATGAGATTATTGTTGTTGGTGGTAGAATTTGGTGATGACAGAGGTATGGTGGTGGAGTGAGAGGTGGGGTGAGATTGGGGATGAAGGATAGACTTAGAATATGACATTTGTAATGAGGGAATTTTAGGAAAAAGATATTAATGAAGTTCAGTCTTCGTCCCTAAAATTTCAGTTCCTTTTGTCTCCACTTTCTAGAGGTGCTAAAAGGACTGAAATTTTGTGTCTCATGGCTGAAATTTTAGATTCAATCTCTGGCTACCAAGCACAATATTGAGTCCTAGTCCCCCAATCTTAGTCCAAATACCTCATACCAAACTCTACCTAAGAGATTAGCCTCACATACCATCATTTATTATTGGTATTACGTTCGCACGCGTGCAACTCCACACACACATCCAAGTTATTGTGAATTGCTTTCAAAAATGGAATTGGTCCTCTTAATTTTTTTTCAATTGATGTTAAATATGATCTTTTGTCATTTAACTCTTCTTTTACATACTTTTTCTTAATCTCATTTAAAAGATATATGATAGGAGATCATATTTTACTAATTAACATGTGCTTTTAAGGTACATATTAAGATTATTACTAAGACAATGAGCAAAGAGAAAAAAATATATAGAATGTGTATTGTGTATTATTCATTGTGTATCCGTACATGCATCTTTTGATGCATACGGTTCACAAAAGATCGCAAAAAAAAAAATCAATATGTAGATTTCAACCCCTTTTTTATTACTTTATGACTCTTATGGCTTTGCTCCTTTACTTCTGTTGTCGGCATACCGGTCTTGGCCTTTTGCTCTTGAGACAACTCGGGAAATCAAGGAATTTCGTCCTAAGGTAGCGAAATTCCTTGTCGGGTAAGTTCCGACCCGCACGAAAGGAGTAACGATCTGGGCACTGTCTCGGAGAGAGGTTCGGTGAAATAGACATATCTGTGAAGATGCGGACTA
>NC_029794.2:102584937-102612267 GCF_000816755.2 Arachis ipaensis
TCTAACAAACCAGAGAAACCCATAACAAATTCTTATCCTAACAAAAAGATTTTATATGATGAGTCACTACTTTTAGAAAGAAAACAAAATATCGTGTATGAAGAGAGGTGAGGATGATTTAATCTGGTTGGGCCTGGTCTTTTTTATATTGGGTCAATAATGTTGACTAGTTTAATATGTTCCCACAACCTAGAGGATGGTATATGCCAAGAATATCTATCTTGTAAAGATTGATGTGAAAGAGTTAAGTAGAAAGATGCTTGGTGAATATGGCCACAAGTTGACCTAGAAGGAACATAAAGAAGCTTTCTTATCCTAGCTTGAGCCTTTTGGCGTACCAAATAGCAATCTACTTCCAAATGTTTAGTGTGCTCATGAAAACTAGATTCACAGCAATATGTAATGCACTTTGGTTATCAAGAAATAAAAGAGGAGGGCAAGCACAAGATATTAAGGAATTTCAGCAAATTGAGGATCCATAAAAGCTCACAAATGGTACTAGCAATATCCCGATATTCTACTTTGGTGAAAGAACGAGCAACCGTGGTCTAGTTCTTAGTTTTCCAAGACACGAAGGAATCACCTAAAAATAAACAATAGCTAGTTAAAGACCGACGTATATTTGGGCAACCCGTCTAATCTAAGTTACTAAAACCACAAATTAGATGATTGGAACTCCTAGGAAAGAAAAGTTCCTTGCCATGACTAGTCTTAAGATATCGAAGGAACACAGACAACTGCTCTGTAATGAGCTTGAGTCAGAGTTGCTAATAATTGACTAAGCTATTGAGTTGCATAAGTAATATTCGAACAAGTGGTTGTCAAATAAATTAAACGACTAACCAAATGACAATACACAAAAGGATCCAGAAGAAGAGGATTATCAACTGAGAGAGTTTGGTTGTGTTATCCATAGGAACACTAATAGGCCTGGCTCCCAAAAGATCGGAATATGTCAAAAGATCTAAGCAGTATTTATGCTACGAAAGTGTAACCCCTTTACTAGAATGAGCCACCTCAATGCCCAAAAAATACTTTAATATTCCAATATCTTGATGATGCGGATTTTACATACCACAGCTTACCGGCAAGTGCACCGGTCATACCAAATAATAAACTCAGGTGAGTGAGCGTCGATCCCACGAGGATTGATGGACTAAGCAAGCAATGATTGGTTAGTTGTTCTATTTAGATAAGTTGAAATGAGAGTTTTGAGTGTCAAATAGCATAAAAGACAATGAAGTAAGAAGAGAAAACAGTAGATGATTGAGAAAATTGTATGAGAATGGAGTTAAGGCTTTGGAGATGTCTAAATGTCCGGATTAATATTCAATGTCAATTACCTTGATCATGCAAAGATTGAGTTTATGGCAAACCCTAAGTGATTGGATTCCTATCCCTAGGCAATTCAATATCCTCTAATCCAACCAACTGTCAATTCCTTGATCAATCAATTGTATTAGTGGGTTAAGTTCAAATTTCGATTTATAAGCCACATAAACCCTAAGAACCCAAAGATGATGCAGTTATATGTCATGTACCACATTAAGTCCAGATAATTAAGGAGTTGTGAGAAAGGGTTTCAAGATGTAATTCTAGTGATATAACTTTTTTAAGATTCAGAAGAATTCAATTTATAATAGAGTTATTTTCCAATACTCACTAACCCGTAGGATGAAGAACGAAACCAATTCTTAAACATAAATCAATGCATTAATCAAGAGTAGAAGAATAAATAATTATTAATCTATCAAAGTAAACAGAGCTCCTAACTTTAACAATGGAGGTTTAGTGGCTCATAGTGTAGAGAAAACCCTAGGAGAGAAAAAACTGTAAATTACAGAATGAGAAAAATTAGGAGAAGAGAAGTCCCCGCGAGGGTAAATCTCTATCCTATTTATAGTCCTAATTGAAATTGATTTAAAAATTAAATTAAGACCTAATGAATCTTTTCTAATTAGTTATTTGATTTGAAATCAAATCATGTAGCCTTCCGTTGATTCTTGCTGCACGTGTGGTCCCCCTTCAAAATCTCGCTATAGGCGCTAAATGCCAGTGAGTAGGCGTTTAGCATCCAACATCCAGAAAGCCTTGCACAATTTACGAGGCCCTCAGCACTAAACGTTGAGTCGTGGCATTTAGTACCACCTGTCCAGAGAAGAATTGGTCTTGTTACGCTCTTACAATCGTGCGTACGTGCAGCATGTGTATACCCATGACTTCTTTTTGCTGCACCAGTGATGCGTATGCATGAGCCTCCTTTGTTTCTTCATGCATTTTTCACCAATTCTTCATCCGAATGCTACCTGAAATCAACAAATAACTATAGAAACTCAAAGTAGCATTCAATGGGGGTATAATCCACTAAAATCCTTAAAAAATCAACAGAATGTCATATAAATTATACAGAAAAGATACTAATGATGCTTGGTGCACGAATTGTGAATCACACTTTTCACAACTAGTACCACTAACCAGCAAGTGCACTGGGTCGTCCAAGTAATACCTTACGTGAGTAAGGGTCGAATCCCACAGAGATTGTTGGTTTGAAGCAAGCTATGGTTATCTTGTAAATCTTAGTTAGGAGGTCAATTATAATTATCAGTTGACTTGCAAATGAACAAGGGAACATAAAATAAATACTTGGTATGTAATAATGGAGAATGTGTTGGAGTTTTGGAGATGCTTTGTCTTCTGAATCTCTGCTTTCCTCCGCCTTCTTGTCCATGCACGCACGTTCCTCCTATGGCAAGCTGTGTGTTGGTGGATCACCGTTGTCAATGGCTACCATCTATCCTTCCAGTGAAAAGGGTCCAAGTGCGCTGTCACCGCACGGCTAATCATCTGCAGGTTCTCAATTGTACCGGAATAGGATTTACTATCCTTTTGTGTCTGTCACTACGCCCAGCACTCGTGAGTTTGAAGCTCATCACAGCCATTCAATCCCAGAATCCTACTCGGAATACCACAGACAAGGTTTAGACTTTCCGGATTCTCATGAATGCTGCTATCTATCTAGCTTATACCACGGAGATCCTGATTAAGGAATCTAAGAGATATTCATTCAATCTGATGTAGAACGGAAGTGATTGTCAGACACACGTTCATGGATTGAGGAAGGTGATGAGTGTCACAGATCATCACCTTCTCCATAATTAGGTGTGAATGGATATCTTAGATAGGAACACGCATGTTTGAATGGAAAACAGAAATACTTGCATTAATTCATTGAAACACAGCAGAGCTCCTCACCCCCAACAATGGAGTTTAGAGACTCATGCCGTCAAAGAGTACAAAGTTCAGATCTAAAAATGTCATGAGATACAAAATAAGTCTCTAAAAGTTGTTTAAATACTCAACTAGTAACCTAGGTTTACAGAAAATGAGTAAACTATGATAGATAGTGCAGAAATCCACTTCTGGGGCCCACTTGGTGTGTGCTGGGGCTGAGACTAAAGCTTTCACGTGCCTGGGGCTGTTTTGGGCATTCAACGCCAGCTTTGGATCCTTTTCTGGCGTTGAACTCCAACTTGCAACTTGTTTCTGGCGCTGGACGCCAGAATTGGGCAGAGAGCTGGCGTTGAACGCCAGTTTACGTCGTATATCCTTGAGCAAAGTATGGACTATTATATATTGCTGAAAAGACCTGGATGTCTACTTTCCAACTCAATTGGAAGCACGCCATTTAAAGTTTTGTAGCTCCAGAAAATCCATTTTGAATGCAGGGAGGTCAGAATCCAACAACATCAGCAGTCCTTTTTCAGCCTGAATCAGATTTTTGCTCAGCTCCCTCAATTTCAGCCAGAAAATACCTGAAATTACAGAAAAACACACAAACTCATAGTAAAGTCCAAAAATGTAGATTTTGCCTAGAAAATAATGAAAATAAACTAAAAACCAACTAAAACATACTAAAATCTATATGAAATTAACCCCAAAAAGCGTATAAAATATCCGCTCATCACAACACCAAACTTGAACTGTTGCTTGTCCTCAAGCAACTATACAAATAAAATAGAAGACTAATAAGTCAAGAAGCAATAATATCTCAGAGTTTTTGAGTGAAGCTCAGATTCTAATTAGATGAGCGGGACTAGTAGCTTTTTGCTTCCGAACAGTTTTGGCATCTCACTTTATCCATTGAAGCTCAGAGTGGTTGGCATCTATAGGAACTTAGAATTTAGATAGTGTTATTGATTCTCCTATTTCAGTATGATGATTCTTGAACACAGCTACTTTATGAGTCTTGGCCGTGGCCCTAAGCACTTTGTTTTCCAGTATTACCACCGGATACATAAATGCCACAGACACATAATTGGGTGAACCCTTTGGATTGTGACTCAGCTTTGCTAAAGGCCCCAATTAGAGGTGTCCAGGGTTCTTAAACACACTCTTCTTTTTGCTTTGGACCTTGACTTTAACCGCTCAGTCTCAAGTTTTCACTTGACACCTTCACGCCACAAGCACATAGCTAGGGACAGCTTGGTTTAGCCGCTTAGGCCAGGATTTTATTCCCTTAGGCCCTCCTATCCACTGATGCTCAAAGCCTTGGGATCCTTTCTATTACCCTTGCCTTTTGGTTTTAAGAGCTTTGGCTTTTTCTGCTTGCTTTTTCTTTCTCTCTCTTTTTTTTCTCTTCTTTCTTTTTTCTGCAAGCTTTGTTCTTTGCTGCTTTTTCTTACTTCAAGAATCATTTTTATGATTTTTCAGATTATTAATAACATGTCTCATGTTCATCATTCTTTCAAGAGCCAACATATTTAACAGTCTTAAACAACAAATTCAAAAGACATATGCACTGTTCAAGCATTTATTCAGAAGATAGAAAGCATTGCCACCACATGTTACTAATTAGAATTTTTCTTATTAAAAACTCGAATTTTATTGCCTCTTATTCAAAAGATCTACTATTTTATTCATGTTTGCTGATGATGAGAAAAATAGCCTCTTGAAGTGGGTTGTTTTCCCTTAGGAGCCATGATCTTAGTGATCACGAATAAACTCACCAAACTTAGAGGTTTGCTTGTCCTCAAGCAAAAGAAAAGAAAGGAGAGGGATAGAAGGAGAGCTAGGTGCAATTGTTGATGGAAGGGGAGGGAGGCCGAACCCATATTTAAAGGGAGGGGGGGTGGGTTCGAAAATTTAGAAAAGATATGATAAAAAAAGATTGATTTGGAACAGATAGGATAGAAGATATGATGAGAGATGATATAGTTTAAAATTGAAAAGATATAAAAGATTTTTGAAAAAGATAAATCTAAATTTTGAAAAAGATAATGTGGAGATTTGAAAAAGATATTAGTTGAAAAGATTTTAGAGTGAAAAGATAAATTTGTTTTGAAATTTTTGAAAAAGAGTTGCATTGGATTGAAAAAGAGGGTTTGTGCTTATGGATTAAGATACATTTGGTATTTTTAAAGTAGGATTTTTAGAAATTTTAGAAATCAGGGTTCTTGACATGTTTATGCAAGAAGTCATGAATTGAAACATGAAAATCAAAATTAAAATGAAAAATATGAAGAAAAAATGAATTTACCTCCTCCCCACCATCCTGGCATTTAGCGCCCAAATGCTGCCTCTCCTGGGCGTTCAATGCCCAGCTGCTGCTTCTTTCTGGCGTTGAACGCTAGGAAGTCCTTTGTTACTGGGCGTTTTTCTGAACGCCCAGAATGCTGTAAATCTGGCGTTAAACGCCCAGAAAGAGCTTCTTTCTGGCGTTTAACGCCCAGATGGCTATCCTCACTGGCGTTCAAAGTTCAGGAATCTGGTTGCCCAGTAGGCTTTATGTTCTAGTTCCACGGGCAGGTGACATGCCTTACCATAGACCAGTTGGTATGGAGAGGTCCCTATAGGAGTCTTGAATGCTGTTCTGTATGCCCACAGAGCATCATCCAAGCTTCTTGCCCAATCCTTTCTACGGGTATTTACAGTCCGTTCTAGGATTCTTTTTAGCTCTCTGTTAGAGACTTCAGCTTGTCCATTAGTCTGTGGATGATATGGAGTCGCCACCTTGTGGCGAATCCCATACCGGACCATGGCAGAGTAAAGCTGTTTGTTGCAGAAGTGAGTGCCCCCATCACTGATTAGTACTCTAGGGACCCCAAATCTGCTGAAGATATATTTCTGGAGGAACTTCAGCACTGTTTTAGTATCATTGGTGGGTGTGGCAATGGCCTCAACCCATTTTGATAAATAGTCAACTGCCACCAGAATATAAGTGTTTGAGAATGATGGTGGGAAAGGTCCCATGAAGTCAATTCCCCATACGTCAAACAACTCAATCTCCAAGATTCGCATGGCGTAACCATGAGGCAGATTACTAGCTCTTTGGCAACTGTCACAGTTACGTACAAACTCTCGGGAATCTTTATAGAGTGTGGGCCAATAGAAGCCACATTGGAGGACCTTGGTGGCTGTTCGCTCACCTCCGAAATGGCCTCCATATTGAGATCCATGGCAATGCCATAGGATCCTTTGTGCTTCTTCTCTAGGAACACACCTACGGATTATTCCGTCTGCACATCTCTTAAAGAGATAGGGTTCATCCCACAAGTAGTACTTTGCATCAGTGATTAATTTTTTCTTTTGTTGCCTGTTGTACTCTTTGGGTATGAACCTTGCAGCTTTATAGTTTGCAATATCGGCAAACCATGGTGTTTCCTGAATGGCAAATAAATGCTCATCCGGAAAAGTCTCAGAGATCTCAAGAGAGGGGAGGGACGTCCCTTCTACTGGCTCTATCCGGGACAGATGATCCGCTACTTGGTTCTCTGTCCCTTTTCTGTCTCTTATTTCTATATCAAACTCTTGCAGTAGCAACACCCATCTGATGAGCCTGGGTTTTGAATCCTGCTTTGTGAGTAGATATTTAAGAGCAGCATGGTCAGTATACACAATCACTTTTGATCCTACTAAGTATGATCTGAACTTGTCAATGGCATAAACCACTGCAAGTAATTCTTTTTCTGTGGTTGTGTAATTTTTTTGGGCATCATTTAAAATGCGACTAGCATAATAAATGACGTGCAGAAGCTTGTCAGGCCTCTGTCCCAATACTGCACCAATGGCGTGATCACTGGCATCACACATTAGCTCAAATGGTAATGTCCAGTCTGGTGCAGAAATAACTGGTGCTGTGACCAGCTTAGCTTTCAGCGTTTCAAACGCCTGCAGACACTCTGTGTCAAACACAAATGGCGTGTAAGCAGCTAGCAGATTGCTTAAATAATCTGCAAAGCGAGCAAATTGCTTATCATGCTCCTCTTTCCGGAGTTTTTGAGGATAAGGTATCTTGGCTTTATATTCCACAAACCTTAGTTGCTATAAGTTTATTGCCTACAGAAGTGGTTGAAGAAGCCTTTTTAGAGGGGTTGTCATCAGCACTTGTGTGTGTCTGATCCCTCACTGGCAATTGAGTGCCAGAGTTAGAAGCTGGAGTGACGTTAGACGCCAACTCCTTGTCTGTTCCTGGCGTCTGAACGCCAGAACTGTGCCCATTTTGGGCGTTCAACGCCAGATCCTTGCTTGTTTCTGGCGTTGAACGCCAGTCCTTGCTTGTTACTGGCGTTGAACGCCAGTCTTGGGTATGGTCTGGGCGTTCAGCGCCAGCCTTTCACCAGATTGCTGGCGTTTTAACGCCAGAATTACTTTTCCCTGGGCTCTTACTGTCCTCAGGTGAATTTTGGGTGGTTTGCTCATTCCTTGGCTCTTTGCTGCCTTGAGGTGGGGTATTTAATGTTTACCCACTTCTCAATTGAACTGCTTGGCATTCTTCTGTTATTTGTCTTGACAGCTGCTGCTTTGTTTGCTTCAATTGTTCTTCCATATTTATATTAGCCATCCTTGTCTCTTGTAGTATTTGCTTGAATTCGACTAACTGCTTTGTTAGAAAGTCCAATTGCTGATTGAATTCAGTTAAAAATAGGATAGCCAATTACCAAGAACATAAGCACCACGCTCTAACTAATTGAGCTATAAATTTAAAGTGTTTTAACAAGGTATAAATAATAAAAGACTCTAAACCAAAAGAAAAATTTTTCCTAATCTAAGTAACAAAATAAGCGTCAGTTGTCCAAACTCAAACAATCCCCGGCAACGGCGCCAAAAACTTGGTGCACGAATTGTGAATCACACTTTTCACAACAAGATTTTGTGCATGCATCTAGCTGGGCTTATGCCTTTAAGGTCACCTATGGACCACCCAAGAGCTGTCTTGTGTGTCCTTTGCACTTGAATAAGTGCTTCCTCTTCCTGTGGGTTTAAAGCAGAGCTTATGATCACTGGAAAAGTGTCACCTTCTCCCAGACATACATATTTCAGGGATGGTGGTAATGGTTTGAGCTCGGGTTTAGGAGGTTTTTCCTCTTCCAGAGGAAGTTTCAGAGGCTCTCTAATCTCCTCTGAATCCTCCAAATCAGGCTGAACATCATTAAAGATGTCTTCCAACTCTGATTCGAGACTCTCAGCCATGCTGACCTCCTCTACCAAAGAGTCAATAAGATCAACTTTCATGCAGTCTTTGGGTGTGTCTGGATGCCGGGTGGATCACCGTTGTCAATGGCTACCATCCATCCTTCCAGTGAAAAGGGTCCAGGTGCGCTGTCACCGCACGGCTAATCATCTGCAGGTTCTCAATTGTACCGGAATAGGATTTACTATCCTTTTGCGTCTGTCACTATGCCCAGCACTCGTGAGTTTGAAGCTCATCACAGCTATTCAATCCCAGAATCCTACTCGGAATACCACAGACAAGGTTTAGACTTTCCAGATTCTCATGAATGCTGCTATCTATCTAGCTTATACCACGGAGATCCTAATTAAGGAATCTAAGAGATATTCATTCAATCTGATGTAGAACGGAAGTGATTGTCAGACACACGTTCATGGATTGAGGAAGGTGATGAGTGTCACAGATCATCACCTTCTCCATAATTAGGTGCGAATGGATATCTTAGATAGGAACACGCATGTTTGAATGAAAAACAGAAATACTTGCATTAATTCATCGAAACATAGCAGAGCTCCTCACCCCCAACAATGGAGTTTAGAGACTCATGCCGTCAAAGAGTACAAAGTTCAGATCTAAAAATGTCATGAGATACAAAATAAGTCTCTAAAAGTTGTTTAAATACTTAACTAGTAACCTAGGTTTACAGAAAATGAGTAAAGTATGATAGATAGTGCAGAAATCCACTTCTGGGGCCCACTTGGTGTGTGCTGGGGCTGAGACTAAAGCTTTCACGTGCCTGGGACTGTTTTGGGCGTTCAACGCCAGCTTTGGATCCTTTTCTGGCGTTGAACTCCAACTTGCAACTTGTTTCTGGCGCTGGACGCCAGAATTGGGCAGAGAGCTGGCATTGAACGCCAGTTTACGTCATCTATCCTTGAGCAAAGTATGGACTATTATATATTGCTGGAAATTCCTGGATGTCTACTTTCCAACGCAATTGGAAGCACGCCATTTGGAGTTCTGTAGCTCCAGAAAATCCATTTTGAATGCAGGGAGGTCAGAATCCAATAGCATCAGCAGTCCTTTTTCAGCCTGAATCAGATTTTTGCTCAGCTCCCTCAATTTCAGCCAGAAAATACCTGAAATTACAGAAAAACACACAAACTCATAGTAAAGTCCAGAAATGTAGATTTTGCCTAGAAACTAATGAAAATAAACTAAAAACCAACTAAAACATACGAAAATCTATATGAAATTAACCCCAAAAAGCGTATAAAATATCCGCTCATCAATGCTCATGCATCACTTGAATTCTAAAATGAGAGTCCAAGGTCCGTTTAATAGTTATAATCTCAGAACTAGAATTTCCAATAATCACAATATCATCAACATATACCAATAAAATGCACACTTTTTTGCCCACAATTTTAATGAATATACTATAATCGAAAACAGTCTGTTGATAATCACAAGAAGAAGAATAGAGAGTTTTTCATACCATATTTGACTAGATTGGCGCAACCCATACAATGATTTGTGGAGTCGGCATCATTGATTAGAAAGATGGGAAGAATGACCAGGTGGTAGTTTCATGTATACCACTTCAGATAAATCACCATGGAGGAACACATTATTAACGTCTAGTTACTGAATTTGCCATTGCTTAATGGAAGTCAAAGCCAGAACAATGTGAATAGTGGCTAGTTTAACCACCGGTGAAAAAGTCTCCAAAAAATCCACTCTTTCTGTCTGAGTAAAACCATTAGCTACCAAATGGGCTTTGTATCTCTCAATGGAACTATCTGGGAAATGTTTGATTTTGTACACCCATCTACAACCAATAGGTTTTGCCTTTAGAGGACACTCAACAAGAGACCAAGTTCTATTTAATTCCAATACAACAAGCTTTTCTTTCATGGCAATATGTCAATGACGAACCTGATTGGC
The DNA here is from genome assembly GCF_000816755.2 of Arachis ipaensis. Classification (NCBI taxonomy): domain Eukaryota; kingdom Viridiplantae; phylum Streptophyta; class Magnoliopsida; order Fabales; family Fabaceae; genus Arachis; species Arachis ipaensis. Next base: position 102,595,334 of record NC_029794.2, read on the forward strand.
CTCCTAAAACGATGTTAGTTCATCTTTATAATGCAGTGATAAAATAAAATGTTTATGAGAAGAAAATATATGAAAAAATTGAAAAGACAAATGAGAGAGGATAGTGATAACTTGAGGAGGAAAAGGGTTGAGAGACAAGAAATAATTTTCAAATATAATTGAGAGGTGTGCTGGAGGCTGATGGTGGCATTGGTTATGACGTGGTGGTGGAATGGGTGGAGTGGTGGCCAAAGTTGAATCGAAATGAGGAGTGGAATGGATAGAAAAGATAGGTGCGTTGGAAGAAGTGTGAGAGGGTTGAGGATCACTTTGAGAGGAAGGGAATGACGAGAAAGGCAAGGAAGAGGTGCTAACAGGGGACGATGATGGAGTATTAGAAGGGGAAGCATTAATGTCTCGAAGGGGAGGTAGGAAAGAGATAGGTACCATGTATGGAGTAGAAAAAGAGTTAGGGGAAAAAGGTGGGTTAATATGGGTGGTGTTAGGTCCAATACGTAGGGAAGGAAGGCTTGCTTGAGATGGATTAGACGCTTTAATGGGCCTATGATATGGGTCTAAAAGGCTTGGCTGTATGATTGTTGGAGCGTTTTTGGTAAGAAAAAAAATGAGTTCATAGAAAACCACATTTCTGGACACCAAAAATCCTTTGTCATTTAAGGTATAAATAATATATCCTTTAAAACCACTTTGATGACCAAAGAAAATTGCTTTATATGCTCTAGGATCAAATTTAGAACGATTGTTGGTTAGAGTAAAAACATAGCATAAACAATAAAAAAATTCTTAAATAATTAGAAATGGGGGATTTATTAAATAAGACCTCAAAAGGAGTTTTGAATTGAAGAATTGATGATGGTACCTTATTTATAAAAAAAAATAAGACCAAAAATTGAGAGGGATATTTGATTGAAATAAAAGTGCACGTGCAACATTTAAAATATGTTGATGCTTCCATTCAACTCTTTTGTTTTGCTGAGATGTTTCAATATAGCTCCATTGGTGAACAATTTATTTTAAAGAATAAATTATTGTAAAATAAATTTTGAATCATTATCAGAGCAAATAGTTTCGACTTTAGAGTTAAATTGAATTTTCACCATATTAACAAAATTTTTACGATGAAAAGAGACTTCATTTTTTTATTTTAGTAAAACAACTCAAGTAAAAGACTAAAATCATCAATAATAGTCAAGAAATACTTGTGATCGTAAATTGAATTTTTGCGAAAAGGACCCCAAACAACTAAATGTAACAATTCAAAAATTTGATTAGCCTTACTTGAAGTAAGTGAAAAAGAAGGTTTTGTTTGCTTAAACAAATGGCACCACATCACAAGCGCCATCATGCTACAAAGAACTAAATGGGTATTGTTTATGTAAAATATTAAGCCGTTGTCTAGAAAGGTGGCATAAACAATAGTGCGACAAGTTTGAAGAAGTGTGTTGGTTAAGATGTGTGGTATTTATTAAGTGTGGTGGAGGGGAAGTGGTGACACTGGGACCAACAACTTGCTCTAGGACATACAATCCTTCTCTTAATCTATCCAAATCAGTCATCCTCAAGTTGTCTGATTCCTACAAAATACACAAAAATTATGGAAAAACGAGTTCACAAGGGAGCATTAAAGTGAGCTTAGAAATAGATATCAAATTAAAATAAATAATATGTAAATAACGATAAATTTAAAACAATGTGATAAGTGGCACCAGAATCAATAATCTAAGCACGAGAAAAATCTGAGTGAGATGAAATGTTAATTAAAAAAGGCAAAGGATGAACAAAGGGAATGAGTACCCAAACTTGGGTTGGGGAGAAGCCCAATTTGGCATGAAGAAAGAGCCTTATCATCCCTATTTTCTGAACCATGGGCCTCAGCCCGTTTTGAGAAGGGCAATAAGGTATTGTGTTGTGTAGGGGTTAAACCAAACTTGGTTTTATGGAAGCCTTCGAAGCAACCCTTTCTTGTTGCACTAGGGCATGCGAGACAGATGGGGAGAGATGAGTGACGACGCTGTTGGAAGTAGAAGTAGAGGTAGGGCGCAGTCATGGAACCATAGCCGTCCTTGATTTCGAAGGTGGACGGGCGGGTACCCATGCTTGCTGTAGCACACGTCCACGACTTGACCTGACCTCCTACAATAAAAGCACATGTTGGAGGAGCCGCGCTCTGCAAGAGAGGAACAAGAGTCGAGACCATGCCCAGAAGGAGCTCGATGATTTTCGACGATGGTAGCAAGGATTCTAGGTTCGTGTAGAATGCCAAAAGAAGCTTGAAGTTGCCTCTCATGTTGAATAACCATAGCAAAGACTTTGGTGATAGGGGTAGAAGATCTAGAAGAAGCAATTGGAAGTGAACAAAAGAGAAATGCTCATCAAGTGCTTCTAAAAAACAGATGATAAAATTCTGGTTGCGATGGTCTTTGGCCGGACATGAAAAAGGAGGGAAAGGTATGGAATTTTTTAGTGCTTCCCATAGAGTCTTCAAGGAAGTGTAAAATAGAGAGTGTGCCTTACTTCAATGCAGAGACCTCTTCTTGGAGTTCGGCAATGCACACCAAGTCAATTTGAGAGAAACGCTCACGGAGTCCACCTAGACGATATAAGCAGTGGAGAGATAGAGCACACTTTGAGCAATGGATGGAGAAAGAGAGTGGAACAGCCATGAGAGCACCAAGCTATTGTAGCGCTCCCAATGGAAAAATGAGGATGGTCTGAGGATGGAGAACGTATGCTTCTATTATGAATCCAAATTTATTTTTAAAAATAATTGCTATAGAAAAAGCCCTACTCCAGGAATGATAATTTTTTTTGAGAGCATTGGAGTAATAAGAACAGATGTAGGATTTCCACTAGGATGTATATAATAAGGGTTGAAGATATCCTGAGAAGGATTGTGAATAGGATTTGCCATGGGGTTAGAAATTAAAGATAAAGGAATTTGTTGATTATTTGGATTTGTAGTTTTCATCATGACTTGGGTATCAACAGAGCTCTAAGAGCTCTGATACCATACTAAGACAGTGAGCAAAGAGAAGAATATATGGAATGTGTGCATTGTGTATTTTTCATTGTGTATCAATAATTACAATTATAGATATATATACAAGAAGAATTATGTAACTTCATCATAATTCTTATTGAGATAATAGTATGCCTAAGATCCAATCTATCATGATTAGTTCTCGTGCAAGTGGGAGATTGTTGGGAATAAGTAGTATGACCACAATCCAATCAATCATGTGTCAAATAATTTGTTATTGTTATTATATTAAAATGTTAATATAATAAGATTCTTGATTAAATTTAGAGATTTATCATTGTGATAGTGATTATAATATTGAGAGATGAATCTTTTATAATATAATCTAAATTGTTCTTGGTCATAGGATTATTAAAAAGGACATTATAATCCGGAAAGATCAATATATATAATCCGGAAAGTAAAATCTCTAATATTTAATTGATATTCTATTGAATAGAGAATGATATTCTCTCAATGCATAAATACTAGTACTCTCTGTACTCCATCATGTTTAAAGAAACAAAGAATTTGATTTAGATGAGGATCACTGTGAAGAACTGAAGATTAATGATTTAGAAGTTATATTAAACTCTCGTTGCAAGTATAGTTACTAAACCAAGCAATCAACCTTTCTTACAAAAGTTTTGGTTGTCACAAGTAACAAACCCCTTTAAAATTGATAACCGAGTATTTAAACCTCGGGTCGTCTTCTCAAGGAATTGCAGGGAAGTATGTTCTTATTATTGGTTATGAGTCTTGTAAATTAGGGGTTTTGAAGTTTGGGCAATGGGCACAGGTATATTTATAAATTAAAGCAATAAAAATAAATAAGAGATTTTATGTAATTAATTTAAAACTCTTGACCCGGAGAAGATTAATCGAAAGTTCTATCCTTGTTGGATTTTTTTCTCAAGATCAATTGATAATTGAAGGTTGCTTCTACTTAGTTATCCTTTACCAAGTAAAGTAAAAGAAAGTCAAGTAAGTTGGAAGTCTACTTCTATTCACAAGTTCTAATATTCTCCCTTGGGAAGGATTAGTGTTAGTGACTAGAGAGCCAGCCAACAATAAACCCAATTACAATTTAACTCTTGAGTAATTCAACTCAAGGGTCTCCAAATATCAATCAACTCCAAAATTAAGTCAGGATCTAACTTAGAACATCAATTAATAACAACAATAGAAGAAGTGATAAATCTGAAATACCTCAATTATATTAAATAAAATATTCAAATCTTAACATGGAAAAGTTCATAAATTAAATTGGAAAATTAAATAAAAGAAACCTTGAACCTGTGATTGAAGTTGTAAGTTGAAATAATCGCCCCCAGCGATTTCTGTTACGTTTAGGTCGCGGAAAAGTGACACGGAGGCGTCGTCCACGCGTTTGCGCGGATTGCACTTTTGCCAGGTCACGCGTCCGCGTGATCCACGCGTTCGAGTGACCTGACTTCGGGGCAGCTATAGAAAATTATATATCAAATCGGAGCCTTGGACGTTATCTTTCCAACGCAACTGGAACTGCGTCATTTGGACCTTTGTAGCTCAAGTTATGGTCATTTGAGTGTCAGGAGGTCAGGCTGGACAACTTTAGCAGTTCCTTCAGTTTCCTGTATTCCTTCCATTTTTGCATGCTTCCTTTCCATCCTCCAAGCCATTCCTGCCCTGTAATCTCTGAAAACACTTAACACACATATCAAGACATCTAATGGTAATAAGAGAGGATTAATATTAGCAAATATAAGGTCAAAGAAGCATGTTTTCAATCATAGCACAAAATCAGGAAGGAGAATGTAAACTCATGCAAATAGTATGAATAAGTGGGTAAAGAGTTGATAAAATCCACTCAATTGAGCACAAGATAAACCATAAAATAGTGGTTTATCAACCTCCCCACACTTAAACATTAGCATGTCCTCATGCTAAGCTCAAGAGAAGCTATAAAGATGAAGAGGAATGGTCGATTAATATGAAATGCAACCTATCTATATGAATGCAACTACATGTAAAATGTTTCTACCTACTTAGTTAAAAGTAAAAAAATCTTTCAAGAAGAAATATGAACTGGATTTCACTAATTCAAATCATGAAAATGAAGTATAAATAGACTTGCAAGAAGAAAATAGCTCATGAAAGTAGGGAACAAGGGATTGAGCATCGAAACCTCACTGGTAGTGTATACACTCTAATCACTCAAGTGTTTAAGGTTCGATTCTCTCAATTCTCTACTAACCTTGCTTTATAAGGCTTGCTCTTCATCTAACAATCAACATAAATTTAATGCACAGATACACATATCAAGAGGTCTTTTAAGGGTTGTAATGGGGTCAGTGTCAAGGTAGGATTGTATTTGGCCAAGTGGACTAAAATCTGAATCCTTAATTAACTTAAACTTTCCACCTAACTTTAGACAATCCATGTAATCATAATACCACATCTAACTATCCATTAACCATGTTTTTCCACATATTCATGCATTCTACTTTCAAGTACAGTACATATGCATTGCTTTCATCACTTACTTTGGGGCATTTTGTCCCCTTTTTGCTTAATTGCTCTTTTTTTTCTTTTCTTTTTCTCATTTTTTTATATATATCTATATTATTATTTTTTTCTTTTGTTTCTCTCAATGCATATGATTAAATTATTGAATGCATGAACATGTCCCAAACATTTCTTTCACATTTTCAGAAAATTCTAACATACTCAATTCTCAAACCAAATGTCTCCACACTTAAATCATAAGCACTCTCACTAGTCTAAGCTAACCAAGGATTCACATTAAGGGCATTATTTTTTTTCGCTTAGAGTTAATGATGTGCTAAAGTAAAGAACAAAGGGGTAAAATATGCTCAAAATTGGTTTGCAAGGGATAATGAAAGGTAAGGCCATATGGGTATGTAAGCTCAGTGAAACAAAGGCCTCAATCATGTAAGTGTATGCATACATCAAATAATGGAAATATAGAATTAAGCAAGACAAAGATCACAAATTTAGAGAGAAAAATACACACTAAAACAGAATATTGGTTGATAAAATGCAACCAATTTAAATAAGCTCAAAATCTCACTGGTTTTGTGTGTTCGAGCTCTAAACCATGTTCTAGTATAATATTTCTTCAAACAAGTTTAACATTAAATTTTATTCAAATTAGTGAAATGCTCTAAAAGGTTTCTTGAAAAAGAAAATATTACTTCAACCAAGTGGTAAAATATGCACAAAATCAAATAATCATGCAATCAAACATGCAAATGCAACAACTAACAAGGAAAATAAACCATTGGTGTTGAGATAGAAGAGTAGCTAACCCATGGAGATCGGTATTGACCTCCCCACACTTAAAGATTGCACCGTCCTCGGTGCATACTGAGATGTGCAGGTGGACGGGTTGTTCCAACTGGCGCTTTTCTCCAAAGATTATATAGATGGACTTGTCTTGTTTCCCCATGTAAATGTCTTCCGGTTCCCTTCCGGGTGGCCATCCTGAAAGAAAAAGGGAAGAAAAGTAACCCAGAAATAGAGATAAGAAAATAAATGAAGTATGGGTGGGTTAATGCCAAATGAAAAGGGTCTCATTTACATGGAAGCTTCAACATGTACGTGAGAAAACAATAGAAGCACATGGCATACCAATGGTGCAGAATTTGCAACAATGGGGAAGAGAGTGGGGAAGGAGAGTTAATATAAATTCATGTCAATGCAAAAGTAATACAGATATAAAAGATTGGCATTGATTTAAATAATATTACCTAATCAGAATAACACAAGTCACTAAGCACCTAAAACAATTCAAGAGAAGATGCAACAGTGAAATAAGAAAATTCAACACCAAAGGAAAAATAATGAATTTAGAAAAGAAAATAAAAATATGCACAAAATGAAATATGCAAATAAATTAAGTAAAATAAAATGAAAGATAAGAAGAATGAGAAGGGAAAGGGATAAAGTAAGAAAGAAAGAGGAAAGAAGAAAAGATAGAAGAAATTAGGATTAGAAAAGAAAAGATAAGATAATTGGCACTGTTCTGGATAAGTTGTGCGGCGCAGGCGACGCGGATGCGTGGGTCATGCGATTGCGTGACTCGATTTGTGCTAGTGGCGTGAGTGCAACCTCGCGTTCGCACAACTCTCTGTTTGAAATGCATTTTTGCCAAAAATCTGGGTGATGCGGTCGTGTGGTTGACGCGATCGCGCGGGTGGCCTTATTTCCAATATGACGCGGACGCGTGGGTGACGCGTTCGCGTGGTGGGGCTTGAGCTTCTAGCACCATTCTAGCCCCGCTCCATCATAACTCTCTGCCATGCACCCCTTTACGTCGATTTTACAGAGCCACGCGTTCGCGTGGGTGACGCGGACGCGTGGGGAGGCTATTTCGCTAATGACACTAACGCGTCATCCACGCGGTCGCGTGGATTAATTTGTGCCAAAGGCACGCCTCCAGCCATGCTTTCGCGTGACTCTCTGTTCACTTTCCTTTTCTTCCAAATGCACTGGTGACGCGGACACGTCGGCAACGCTGTCGCGTCGCATGCGAAATATATATTTTTTTATGCATGAAAAATGCAGAATGCAATGCTAATATGAATGTTATGAAAAACTCCAGGTTCAATACAATAAAATAAAATAAAACTCGAAAATAAATAAAACTAAATAAAAATAAAAAAGGAACGATCATACCATGGTGGGTTGTCTCCCACCTAGCACTTTTAGTTAAAGTCCTTAAGTTGGACATTTGGTGAGCTCCCTGTTATGGTGGCTTGTGCTTGAACTCATCCAGGAATCTCCACCAATGTTTGTAATTCCAATGGCCTCCGGGATCCCAAACTAGGCACGTAAAGCCTTTGAGCAGCTTCAAACAGATTCTTAGGCTCCCGTGGTGTTGGATGTCAGAACAGATTCCAGGATCCCAAACCTTGCTATTGCACCCATCTTCTTGTTGATCATCATGATTCCATCCGGCAAGCAATCTGAATTCTCACTAAAGCGGCCAACCAACTTCCTAGACCTATTCAGTTGAGCTTTACACCAACCTTTGCGTTTAAACTTAAAGCTTCCAACCATAATGAACCTTACAGGACAATTCTTACCACTGACCATCTTCCTCTTACTCTTTATGCCACAAAGAGCTCTAAGTTGACCATCCGTCTCCAGTAGCCCATATTCAAGTGGATTTAGAAAGCTAAGGGATATGAATTTTACCCACTTGAATGTTGTGAAGGATGATGGCAACTTAGGGGGAGGGGTCTCCAATAACTTCGGCAAGGTGATTTCAAGCTCCATTCCCCTGGGCTCTTCTTTAACAGCTTCCACCTCTTTGCAAGATTATTCAATTTCAACCTCTTCCTCTTGGAAGCTGTCTTCCAATTCAATCTCTTCTTTATTGTTCACCAAGAGTGTGAGAGGTTGTGCTTTTTCTTCTTCCATCTCCATGTCAAGTTCAATGGGAGAGGATTCAATTGTGGATAAGAATTCATCAATGATTGAATCCATCTCTTGATCAACCTCTTCAAAGTCTTCAACCATGATATGTCTTAGAGGTTGTACACCCTCTTCAACATCAATTTTAAACGTCTTTGAAGGAGGCTCTATGTCTTGACTTTCCCAAGGAGGTTCAGCATCTCCTAAGTCTTCAACCACTTCTTCTTCTTCAATAATTCTGGCTTCCTCCACTTGTTCCAGTACAAATTCATGCTCCTTGCCGTCCACTGGAGTTTCTAATGTCTCCTTCATACTACGTTCTTCATTAGATTGTCCACATGAATCCATGGGGGTTCCTTGAGTATCGGAACGTCGGGAACCTAATTGATTTATCGCTTGATTCAATTGGTGAAGGGTTGCATGAAATCTTTCCACTGTTTCCTTGAGACGAACCTTTGATTCTTGTTGTGCTCGGCTATCATAAGTAGGATCATAGTGCTCTTGGATTGATGGATATTGAGATGGTGAATATTGAGGTGGTGGTTCTGGGCGTGGTTCATATGGTGGTTGGTGTGATGGATAAGGATTAGGGTTATATGGTGGTGTTTGGTGGTAAGGGGCTTGTGAGTATGGTGGTTCAAAGTTGTGTTGAGGAGATGGTTTATTGGCATATGATGGAGCTTGCTGGTAACTACAAGGGGGTCCACCATATCTATTGTCTTGGCATGCATTGTAGGATGGTCGTTGTCCATGGTATTTTGGAAGGTGATGTTGCCGAAAGGGTTGATCAGATCCTCATGGCTCCTTCCATCTTTGATTGTTTTGACCTCGATGCATGTCCCTGTTATAATTTCCATTCCTTGCAACAACATTGGAACCAAACTCAAAGCGAGAGGGGTGAGAACTCATAATAGTAAATAAAAATTAAAAACGAAAATAAAAACAAATTTTAAATTAAAAGGTTATTTAAATTTTAAATTTTTGAAATTTGAAATTTGAAATTTGAAAGTTTTTAAATTTGAATTTTGAAATTTGATTTTTGAAATAAGATAAGATAAGATAAGATAAAAATTTTAAAATAAAAATCTAAAATTTTTTTTATAAGTGAATAAAAACCAATAACCTTTTAATTTACGAAAAAGCAAAAATAAAAATAAAAATAAAAACAAATAAACAAGCAAAAAGCAAATATTTACAATAACCAATAATAAGGCACACGTTTGCAATTCCCCGGCAACGGCGCCATTTTGAAGAACTGAAGATTGATGATTTAGAAGTTATATTAAACTCTCGTTGCAAGTATAGTTACTAAACCATACAATCAACCTTTCTTACAAAAGTTTTGGTTGTCACAAGTAACAAACCCCTTTAAAATTGATAACCGAGTATTTAAACCTCGGGTTGTCTTCTCAAGGAATTGCAGGGAAGTATGTTCTTATTATTGGTTATGAGTCTTGTAAATTGGGGGTTTTGAAGTTTGGGCAATGGGCATATGTATATTTATAAATTAAAGCAATACAAATAAATAAGAGATTTTATGTAATTAATTTAAAACCCTTGGCATGGAGAAGATTAATCGGAAGTTCTATCCTTGTTGGATTTTTTTCTCAAGATCAATTGATAATTGAAGGTTGCTTCTACTTAGTTATCCTTTACCAAGTAAAGTAAAAGAAAGTCAAGTAAGTTGGAAGTCTACTTCTATTCACAAGTTCTAATCCTCTCCCTTGGGAAGGATTAGTGTTAGTGACTAGAGAGCCAGCCAACAATAAACCCAATGACAATTTAACTCTTGAGTAATTCAACTCAAGGGTCTCCAAATATCAATCAACTCCAAAATCAAGTCAGGATCTAACTTAGAACATCAATTAATAACAACAATAGAAGAAGTGATAAATCTGAAATACCTCAATTATATTAAATAAAATATTCAAATCTTAACATGGAAAAGTTCATAAATTAAATTGGAAAATTAAATAAAAGAAACCTTGAACCTGTGATTGAAGTTGTAAGTTGAAATAATAAAGTTGAAATCCTAATTCCTTTAAGAGGAATCCTAATCCTAAGAGAGAGGAGAGAACCTCTCTCTCTAAAAACTACATCTAATCCTAAAATTATAAATGTGAAAGCGTGATTATGAATGGATGCATTCCCCCACTTTATAGCCTCTAATTTGTGTGTTTTGGGCTGAAAATTGGGTCAAAAACAGCCCAGAAATCGCCCCCAGCGATTTTTGTTACGTTTAGGTCGCGGAAAAGTGACGCGGAGGCGTCGTCCACACATTTGCGCGGATTGCACTTTTGCCAGGTCATGCGTCCGCGTGATCCACGCATTTGCATGACTTGGATTCGGAGAAGCTATGGCAAGTTATATATCAAATCAAAGCCCTGTACATTAGCTTTCCAACGCAACTGAAAGCGCGTCATTTGGACCTTTGTAGCTCAAGTTATGGTCATTTGAGTGCCAGGAGGTCAGGCTGGACAGCTTTAGCAGTTCCTTTAGTTTCCTGTATTCCTTCCATTTTTGCATGCTTCCTTTTCATCCTCCAAGTCATTCCTGCCCTGTAATCTCTGAAAACACTTAACACACATATCAAGGCATCTAATGGTAATAAGAGAGGATTAATATTAGCAAATATAAGGTCAAAGAAGCATGTTTTCAATCATAGCATGAAATCAGGAAGGAGAATGTAAACTCATGCAAATAGTATGAATAAGTGGGTAAAGAGTTGATAAAATCTACTCAATTTAGCACAAGATAAACCATAAAATAGTGGTTTATCACACTGTTTGTTAAATATTTGGCCTACGTTTTAGAAATATTGCTAAATTAACAAATTTTTCACTAAATTAGTTCTTTTCATCTATATGAGATATGGAAAAGGCATAAGTCGAAACTTAGGGATATTAGAGTTTGGAGATATGTTATATGTGTTATAAGAGATTGCACAATAATGGAATTGATATTAAGTTTGATAAATGAGATTTATTGATTACCCTAAAAAAATAATGAGTATTATTTCTATCACCCTTCTTAAGATAAAGTGTTTGTGAAAAAATGTTGAACTCTTCTTTAGAAAAATGAATTCCCTCCCAAAGGAAGATAAGGTGAACAAATAGAACTTGATAAAGTCAAGACAATCGAAAAGTTTGATTTATGCAATGTCAAGATAAATTTTATAGTTACAAAAAAAGTGGGAGTACAATTACTTTTATTATCATTCTTTACATTCAATAGAGGATATTGAACGGGCGAAAAATTGCCAATTAAGAATTTATAATAAGAACAGCGTTGCAAGTACAGTTCTTAACTGACAAAAAATCCGCTTATCAATTTAGAAAGAGTTGTCACAATTTTTTATTGTAAACTAAAGCAATGAAAATTAGCAAGAGAATTTATATAATCAAAATAAAAGCCTTGACCGGGGGAGGATTAATTGGAAGTTCTATCCTTGTTGGATTTTCCCAAGTGTAATAGCAAGAGGTTGTTGTTTTCACTTAGTTAACCCTTACTAAATAAAGGAAAGTCAAGTGATTGAGCTAACTCTTATTCACAAGTCCTAACTCTCTCCTATGGAAGGATTAGCGTTAGTAAATAGAGAGTTAGCCAACAACTTCCAATTAAAATTAACACTTGAGTATTCTAACTCAAGGGTCTCCTTTTAATCAACCCCTAAGTCAAGTTGGGAATCTACTCCATTGACATGAATGTGATTTTCATAAACTACAAAAAGGAATAAGAAGACATGATAAATTAAATGAAATAATAACTGAAAATTAATTAAAGGTAAAAGTAGTTCTTTGCATTAATAAATCCCAAAATCATAAACATACGTATCTGAACAGGGTTAAGAAGTAATCAAAAGAGTAAAGGAATAAGAAAACAAACAAGAATAGTGGCAACTTTAATAGAGTAAATGACTCTTCTCAATATCCAAAGCAAAAACATCAAAAGCATAAAAACTAGAACTATGAATGTGAAGAAAACCTAGAGGGAGTGTGATTTCTCTCTAAGATTCCAATCAAAAAACTAAGAACTATGCAAATGAGAATGTGTGTTAAGTCTCTGCTTGTCCCCTGGCTCTAGTCTGTGTTTCTGGGCCGAAAACTGGGTCCAAACTCAGCCCAAAATCGCCTCCAGTGTTTTCTGCGATTTCTGCAGGTTGCGCACGTCACGCGTACGCGTCAGGTACGCGCACGCATCGCCGTGCAAACTCCAATTCACACGCACGCCTAAGCCATGCGTGCGTGTTACTTCTCGTTGGTTGTCTCCTTTATTTTCTCCTTCCATTTTTGCATGTTTCCTTTCCATCCTCTAAACCATTCCTGCCCTATAAAGCCTGAAAACACTGAATGCACAGGTCACGGTATCGAATGGTAATAAAGGATGATTAAATTTGACAGTTTAAGGGCCCAGGAAACATGTTTTCAACTATATCACAGATTTAGAAAGGAATTGTAAAACCATGCAAATTATATGAATAAGTGAACAGAGAATTGATAAAAACCACTCAAATTAGCACAAGATAAACCATAAAATAGTGGTTTATCAATCTCCCTACACTTAAACATTAGCATGTGCTCATGCTAAGCGCAAGGAGACCAAAGGAATGAATGGGGGAAAGCAAGACTCATAAAATGCAACCTATGTATGCAACTATATGCTAAGATGTTTCTCTCTACTTAGTCAAAAGTAAATAAGTTCTTCAAGACAAACATAAATCAGATTTCACTAATTCAAATCATACAATAAAAGATAAGTAAACTTGTAAGAAGACAGCCCATGAAAGCAGGGAACATAGAATCAAGCATTGAACCCTCACTGGTAGTGTATATCACTCTAATCGCTCAGGTGTCTAGGGTTAATTCACTTTACTATTCTCTAGTCGTGCTTTCTAAAACTTTGTTCTTCATCTAACCAATCAACAAATATTTAGTATACCAATGCAAACATCATGAGGTCTTTTCCAGGTTGTAATGGGGCTAAGGTGAAGGTGAGGATATATGTATGGCCAAGTGAGCTATAATATGAATCTTTGACTAACCTAAGCTCTCACCTAACACACACACACACACACACAATAGTGGGGTTATTTTATCCCCTTATTTAAAATTTTTTTTTAAACATGAAAGCAAACATAATCATATCAATGCACATGGGTTTTTTTAATTTTTCTGGTCTCACATGAGTAGGTACCCAATTTTCTAATATTCAGGTAAAGTAAAAACATGACACATTCCCATTAACCCAGGTTCCCACAATTCCCCACACTTAGTTAAAACACTATCTTAAGCTAACCAAAGATTCAATTGGGGTAATTAATTGTTTTTTCGCTTAAAGCTAGTGATGTGGTAAAATATAGAACAAATGGGGATTAAAAGGCTCAAAGTGGCTAACAAAGGTAATTGGAATGGTAGGCTATTTGAGATAAGTGAGCTAATAACAAATGATGGCCTCAATCATATGTATGCATGTAAATATACTAAACAATGGACATATAGAATGGAACAAAATATAGATTACAATCATAGAGAAGAAAACACACAAGAATAACATATTATGGTTAAATAATGTAACCATGTAATTTAGCTCAAATCTCACAGGTTGTGTGTTCTTAGCTATAATTCATATTCCAAATTACAATCTTCAACAAGTTTAACACAAATTTTCAATTCAAATTAGTGAAATACTATAAGAAGAAGAAACTCATTACTTTAACCAAGCAAAACATATATGCAAGTAATTATTATCATGCAATCTATCCTATCTAACAAAAGAAAAAGTCAAATGTTGGTGTTAAGAGAGAGAAGTTACCTCCGGAAGTCAAGGATTGACCTCCCCACACTTAAGGCCTGGCACGGTCCTCCGTGCCATCAGTAAAGAGCAAGGTAGGGCTGGAAGCATCACCTCTGCTATCTGGTTCGCCTGGCTTTCTGTGCTACTGGATGAAGGGGAGTCCGGGGTGTCCTTCTGTTCTGGAGGTGGGTGAGTACCAACTATGAGGTCCTTCAGGTAGTTGTATCGGTGCTAGTTACGGTGCTCCATTTGCTCCATTCGCCAGTCTTGCCGGTCGAACCCTCAAGGATCTGAAGGAACATCTGATGGAGGGATGGGGTTTGTGGTGTAGATGATGGTGGAGTAGAAGAAGGAGGAGTATCCAAAGATGGGCCCGTAGGCAGCTCGCATAGGGAATTGGGGGCCTGATGTACTTCCTATTTGGGACATACTGGTCGGCCCTAGGGATCATGACCTTCGTGTCTCTTGCCAGATAGGACACGCCAGCTGCAGAGACTAAATCTGAAACCAAGGCGGGGAAGGGCAGGTTACCCGCAATTTGGACATATCCCATTGCTTGCCGGATGTGTCGGGGCAGGTTAACGGTTTGCTCTGTCAGGATGCACCAGATGAGAACGGCCATGTCTGCTGTGAAGGTGGACTCGTGAGTGCTCGGAAAGATATAGTGGGACATAATTTATGCCCACACGCGAGCCTCCAAGGTGAGTGACTGGGCTGAGATACTCTTGGGTTTTGAACGATGCTGCCCATAGATCCAAGTGCTGCCAGGTTGAGCTATAACTCCAAGGACGTTACCCCAGTCGAACTGATACATCTGGCGCTTACGAGATGCCTCTTGATATGCATCCCATCCCTCTGGACTAGGTGGAAGGTCCAGTGCTCTCTGTATGGCGCTCTCAGAGACAGGGACCTGATGCTGACGAACGTAGACAGTCTGCAGAGTAGGCGAGTAGAAATTGGAGTAGAATTCAACTACCCATGATAAGTTAGCCTCTCGCGGTTGCCTCCTCAAAAATCCCCCTGTCTCCTCTCTATTCGGGGCTCCACAAAATCAACAAAGTGTGTTGGGACAATGAGTAGATGCTCATTGTTGTAGTTCCGCTCAGCTAGGATGGGGAACATCTGTTCGTAATAACGGTTGGCAAACCGGGTGGAGACTTGGGCCGGAAAATCTTTCTCTAATTCATCAACCTTAATGATCCTCTTTACCCTCTTTGTTGGTGGCTTGACACTGGTAGATGGAAGTGCCTTAGCCGGTGTTCGCTTGGTTCCTCTCCTTGCTGGTGTTTTGTCAGTGGCCTTCTCTTTTCCTTTCTTAGTACTCATGCATAAGGAAGAAAGAAGAGGAAGAATGTGAAATATAGATAACGAAAACTAGAAGGGAGAGAATTCCAAGTGATAATGAATGCCAAAGAAAATATTATAGCTTAAATACATGGTAGCTACAACATGTAGGTAAGACAGCAATCAAGAGCAAGAAGGCAATTCATAATTAAATAGATGCAAGAGGTAAAAGCATGCAAAAAGAGGCATGAGAGGCATAACTCAAGCATCAATAATTAAATATACCAGATTAAAGAGCACGTAGATGATGACAATTGTGAATGATAATCTCAAATGCATGTGGAGTGCAAGTGTTGTGAAAAAGAGGCATTCAAGTAAAAGAGTAAAACAAAATAGAGTTCAAGATGCCATAGGTGCTTTTTCACAAGCACTTGGTGAGCAAGTTAAAGTAGGAATGAAACTAATATAATCCAAATGTATATGAGAGCTAAATTAAAATATCAATTGTCAAATCACTCCTCATAATATCCACAAGCTTCATTATAGTAAGGTAATACCCAGATAAAATTCCAACACCAACATAAGAATGTATGAAAAAGAAAGAAAAAGAAACCATGGAAAATTAAACTAAAAAAAATAGAGAAGAAAGAAGCATAAATTAATGTAATAATGAAAGAGTAGATGTGAGGAAGAAAAGAAACCAGATGAAGAAGATGAAGAAGGAAAGAAGAAAGTAATAGATATGAAGAAACAATAAGAAAGAAAGGAGGAAGAAGGGAGAAGAAATAATTAGGATTGAAAAAGAATTAGGATTGGGGGAGGGATAATTTGAAATCAGGCACTGAGGTGGTTTAATTATGCGTCGCATGCGACGCGTACGCGTGCATCACGCGTACGCGTGGGTCGCGCAAATTGAATAGTGACGCGTAAGCGTCAGGTACGCATACGCATGATATGGGTTGTGCGAATGGCGCGAAGGCAGCCCCGCACACGCACAACTCTCTGTTTGATACGCACGAGAGCAAAAAATGCAGGCGACGCGTGCGCGTCTGATGAGCGGATAATTTATACGCTTTTTGACATTGTTTTTAGTATGTTTTTAGTAGGATCTAGTTACTTTTAGGGATGTTTTCATTAGTTTTTATGTTAAATTCACATTTCTGGACTTTACTATGAGTTTGTGTATTTTTCTGTGATTTCAGGTATTTTCTGGTTGAAATTGAGGGACTTGAGCAGAAATCAGATTCAGAGGTTGAAAAAGGACTGCTGATGCTGTTAGATTCTGACCTCCCTGCACTCAAAGTGGATTTTCTGGAGCTACAGAACTTGAAATGGCGCAATTCCAATTGCGTTGGAAAGTAGACATCCAGGGCTTTCCAGCAATATATAATAGTCCATACTTTGGCCAAGAATAGAC
>NC_029794.2:102612345-102612556 GCF_000816755.2 Arachis ipaensis
TCGTACAGTTGCATTTCTTCCTTTACATCACATTCTTTGTCTCCCCCTCTTTTCTTCCACTCACAAAGGGATCCCTATACTATGGTATAAAGGATCTCTATTATTATTATTATCATTTTTCTGTCCATTCTTCCTTGTCATATGAGCAGGAGCAAGGATAAGAACATTCTTGTGGAAGCAGATCCAGAACCTGAAAGGACTCTGAAGAGAG
>NC_029794.2:102612651-102613332 GCF_000816755.2 Arachis ipaensis
ATGGGCGTTGAACGCCCAAAATGGCCACCAACCTGGCGCTGAACGCCCAGAGTTGGATACAAAGGCATTTTTACATGCCTAATGGGTGCAGGGATGTAAATCTTTGAACACCTCAGGATCTGTGGACCCCACAGGATCCACTCAGGATCTGTGGACCCCACAGGATCCACTCAAGATCTGTGGACCCCACAGGATCCCCACCTATTTCCACTCACTTCTTCTCACCACTCTCTTTCACACAACCCCATAAACACTCTTCCCTAAAAAGCCCTTCACCAATCACCTCAATCTCTCTTCCCCATTAAACCTTCACCATTCACATCCACCCACTCTTCCCAATAAACCTACCTCATAAACTCCACCTACCTTCAAAATTCAAAACCAATTTCCCACCCAAACCCACCCATATGGCCGAAACCTTCCCCCCTTCCCTTCCCTATATAAAGACCTCCATTCTTCATCAAATTCCCACAACACACCCCTCTATACCCTTCTTGGCCGAAACCACATCTCCCTCTCTCTCTCCATATTTCTTCTTTTTCTTCTTCTATTCTTTTGTTTATTGCTCGAGGGCGAGCAATATTCTAAGTTTGGTGTGGTAAAAGCATAGCTTTTTTGTTTTTCCATTACCATTGATGGCATCTAAGACCGGAGAATCCTCTAGAAGAGGGAAAGGGAAGA
>NC_029794.2:102633902-102658799 GCF_000816755.2 Arachis ipaensis
AGAAAAAGCAAGCAGAAAAAGCCAATAACCCTTAAAACCAAAAGGCAATAACCCTTAAAAAGGATCCCAAGGCTTTGAGCATCAGTGGATAGGAGGGCCTAAAGGAATAAAATCCTGGTCTAAGCGGCTAAACCAAGCTGTCCCTATCCATGTGCTTGTGGCGTGTAGGTGTCAAGTGAAAACTTGAGACTGAGCGGTTAAAGTCAAGGTCCAAAGCAAAAAAAAACAAGGAGTGTGCTTAAGAACCCTGGACACCTCTAATTGGGGACTTTAGCAAAGCTGAGTCACAATCTGAAAAGGTTCACCCAATTATGTGTCTGTGGCATTTATGTATCCGGTGGTAATACTGGAAAACAAAGTGCTTAGGGCCACGGCCAAGACTCATAAAGAAGCTGTGTTCAAGAATCATCATACTGAACTAGGAGAGTCAATAACACTATTCGAAATCTGAAATTCCTATAGATTCCAATCATTCTGAACATCAATGGATAAAGTGAGATGCCAAAACTATTCAAGAGGCAAAAAGCTATAAGTCCCGCTCATTTGATTGAAGCTCTGTTTCATTGATAGTTTGGAATTTATAGTATATTCTCTTCTTTTTATCCTAATTGATTTTCAGTTGCTTGGGGACAAGCAACAATTTAAGTTTGGTGTTGTGATGAGCGGATAATTTATACGCTTTTTGACATTGTTTTTAGTATGTTTTTAGTAGGATCTAGTTACTTTTAGGGATATTTTCATTAGTTTTTATGTTAAATTCACATTTCTGGACTTTACTATGAGTTTGTGTGTTTTTCTGTGATTTCAGGTATTTTCTGGCTGAAATTGAGGGACTTGAGCAGAAATCAGGTTCAGAGGTTGAAAAAGGACTGCTGATGCTGTTAGATTCTGACCTCCCTGCACTCAAAGTGGATTTTCTGGATCAATCTCCGTGGGATTCGACCCTTACTCACGTAAGGTATTACTTGGACGACCCAGTGCACTTGCTGGTTAGTGGTACGCGTTGTGAAAAGTGTGATTCACAATTCGTGCACCAGCGTCCCTGGGTGGCCATTATGGGAAAACGACGCGCACGCGTCAGGGACGCGTACACGTGATGGGGGTTGTGCTCCCAGCATAGTTTCAGCCCCACACCATCATAACTCTCTGGCCACACACCCATTTATGCCGATTTGCAGGGTCACGCGTATGCGTCAAGGACGCTTACGCGTGGTGTGCTGAAATTGCAAGCGACGCGTACGCGTGGACTTCCTTGTGCGCAAGGCACGTGTCCAACACCACTCCTGTCCAACTTTCTGTTCAATTCCATTAATTCACGTAGTCACAGATGACGCGTACGCGTCGTAGACGCTCGCGCGTCGATTGCGTTTTTTTATGCAGAATGCAAAATGCAGAATGCAGATGAAGATGCAGGAATTATGAATGAACACTAATAAGAATGAGATAAAATAAGACTAAGAATAAAAAGAAACGATTATACCATGGTGGGTTGTCTCCTACCCATCACTTTGCTTTTATGTCCTTAAGTTGGACGGTCCACAAGCTCAGTTTGCTTCTGTTGGTGGGTCCTCCAAGAGGAAGACCTCTAGCTCTTTATTGTCCTTTATCTTCTCATCATGATACAGCTTTAAGTGATGTCCATTGACCTTGATGAATATGGAACTTGAAGGATGGCTCAGGTGAAAGACTCCGTATGGCTCTGCCTTTTCTACCATGTAGGGGCCTTCCCATCTTGAATGCAGCTTGCCTGGCATGAGTCTCAACCTTGAGATGTAAAGGAGAACTAGCTCCCCATGTCTGAAATGTCTTTTTTTGATATGCTTGTCATGCACAGCCTTCACCTTCTCTTTATATAGTCTGGAGTTGTCATATGCTTCGAGTCGAAGGTTTCCAGTTCTGCTAATTGCAGCTTCCTTTCAGCACCAGCCTTCTCAAATCCCATGTTGCATTCCCTTACAGCCCAGAAAGCCTTGTGTTCCACCTCCATTGGGAGTTGACAAGCCTTGCCATAGACTAGGCGGAAGGGACTCATCCCGATGGGTGTCTTGTACGCTGTCCGATAAGCCCAAAGCGCATCTACAAGCCTGGTGCTCCAGTCCTTCCTATGAGGCTTGACTATCTTCTCTATTATGCGCTTTATCTCTCTGTTAGACACCTCGGCTTGCCCATTGGTCTGAGGATGGTAAGCTATTGCTACCTTGTGAACAATTCCATGCTTCTTCAGTAGACCTGCTAATCTCCTGTTACAAAAGTGAGTGCCTTGATCACTCACAATTGCTCGTGGTGATCCAAAGCGACAGATAATATGATTTATAACAAAGGAGACAACAATGTTAGCATCATCAGTACGGGTAGGAATTGCTTCCACCCATTTAGAAACATAATCTACAGCTAACAATATATATAAGAAACCACTAGAGTTTGGGAATAGACCCATGAAGTCAATGCCCCAAACATAAAAAATTTCACAGAATAGCATAAGCTGTTGGGGCATCTCATCCCTCTTGGATATATTACCAAACCTTTGGCATGGGGAACAAGATTTTACAGAAGGCAATAGCATCTTTAAAAAGAGTGGGCCACTAGAATCCACAGTCTAAGATTTTTCTAGCTGTTCTTTGAGGACCAAAATGTCCACCACTCTTAGAGGAGTGGCAGGCCTCTAAAATTGACTGGAATTCTGATTAAGGCACACACCTTCTAATTATCTGGTCAGCACCATACCTCCATAGATATGGGTCATCCCATATATAATATTTGGGCTCACTTTTCAGCTTGTCCCTTTGATGCTTAGTAAAATGAGGAGGGAAGGTATGACTAACTAGATAATTAGCTACAGGTGCATACCAAGGGACTACTTCAGATATTGCGTGTAAGCTATCAAATGAAAAAGCATCATTGATAGGAGTGGAGTCACCCGTAATGTGCTCTAGGCGACTCAGGTGGTCCGCCACTAAATTCTGGGAACCACTCTTATCTTTGATTTCTAAATCAAATTCTTGCAGCAACAGTATCCAATGTATTAACCTTGGTTTGGACTCTTTTTTAGCTAATAAATATTTTAGAGCTGCATGGTCTGAGTATACTACCACTTTAGTACCAAGTAAATAAGCTCGGAATTTATCCAGAGCAAAAACAATAGCTAGAAGCTCTTTTTCAGTGGTAGTATAATTAGACTGAGCAGCGTCTAAGGTCTTAGAAGCATAAGCAATTACGAAAGGATCCTTACCTTCGCGCTGGGCCAGTGCCGCTCCTACTGCATGGTTGGAGGCATCACACATAATCTCAAAAGGCTGGCTCCAGTCGGGTCCTCTCACAATCGGAGATTGAGTCAAGGTGATCTTCAGCTTATCGAATGCATTTATGCAGTCCTCACTCAGCTCGAACTCAACATCCTTCTGCAGCAGTCTGGATAAAGGCAATGCTACCTTACTGAAGTCCTTGATAAATCTCTGGTAAAAACTTGCATGACCAAGGAATGAACGAACTTCCCTCATGGAGGAGGGGTAAGGTAAACTAGAAATCACATATACCTTTGCTGGATCTACAGAAATACTAGTATTAGAAACAACATGTCCTAGAACAATACCTTGTTTTACCATAAAATGACATTTTTCAAAATTTAATACAAGGTTTGAACTAACACACCTATCTAATACTCTAGCTAAACTATCCAAGCAAAGGCTAAATGAATCACCATAAACGCTAAAGTCATCCATGAAAACTTCCATACAGTTCTCAATAAGATCTGAGAAAACACTCATCATGCACCTTTGGAAAGTAGCCGGTACATTACATAAGCCAAAAGGCATCCTCTTGTATGCATACGTTCCAAAGGAACATGTAAAAGTAGTCTTCTCCTGATCTTCAAGAGCTATATGGATTTGAAAATAGCCTCTGTAACCATCTAAAAAGCAGTAGTGTGATTTACCTGACAAACGATCAAGCATCTGATCGATAAATGGCAGGGGGTAGTGATCCTTGCGGGTAGCCTGGTTGAGGCGCCTGTAATCAATGCACACCCTCCAAAAGTACTGCACTCTAGTTGTCAGGAGCTCTCCATGCTCATTCTTTACTGTTGTGACTCTAGACTTCTTGGGCACCACTTGTACTGGGCTTACCCATTCGCTATCTGAGATGGGATAGATGATATTAGCTTCAAGTAGCCTGGTCACTTCCTTCTTGACAACTTCTAAGATGGTGGGGTTCAGCCACCTCTGAGGCTGATGGACAGGCCTTGCTCCCTCTTCTAAAAATATCCTATGCTCACAAAATTGAGGGCTGATGCCTACTATATCCGCTAAGCTCCACCCAATAGCCTTCTTGTGTCTTCTCAGTACACTAGGCAGCTGCTCCTCCTGTTAGGAAGTGAGTTCCCTTGCAATAATAACTGAGAGCTTCTGATGATTCTCAAGGTAAGCATACTTGAGGTGGGGTGAAAGGGGCTTTAACTCCATTTTCTGCTCATGGCTAGGCACTTGATCATTTGGAGCTAGTGAAGGTGGCAAAGTTTCTTCATCTTGTTTAGGGGGCCTCCCCACACTTGCACCATGCTCCATGTGCCTCTCTTCTACTTCCTCTTGGTGAACTACAGTTACAGTCTCATCAATGATGTCACACTGGAAAATGGAATGATCTTTCGGAGGGTGCTTCATAGCTTCATCCAAGTTGAAACTCACTGCTCTGCCATCTATCTCAAAGGAGTAAGTTCCTAAGAATGCATCCAATTTGAACTTTGAAGTTTTCAGAAATGGTCTTCCAAGGGGATGGATGATGGTCTTCCTGAGTCATTAGGGGGCATCTCCAAAATATAGAAGTTAATAGGAAATGTGAGCCCCTTAATGCTCACCAGCACGTCCTCAGCAATTCCAACTACAGAGATAATGCTTTTATCTGCCAAAACAAAACGTGTTACTGACCTTTTTAAGGGAGGGAGCCTCAGAGCATCATATACAGATAATGGCATTATACTAAGACACGTGCCTAAATTACACATGCAGTCAGAAAATTTCACACCCTCCATAGTAATAGTAACCATGCATGGACCTGGATCACTATATTTTTCAGGTATATCACCCATTAAAGCAGCAATAGAGCTACCTAGAGGAATAGTTTCTAAATCCTGTACTTTATCTTTATTCATGCATAAATATTTTAGAAACTTCGCATATTTAGGTACCTGGCGAATGGCATCAAAAAGGGGAATTGTTACCTCAGCCTTTTTGAAGATCTCCACCATCTTGGGGTCTAGCTCCATATGCTTTCTGGACTTCCTAGCAAGGTGTGGAAAGGGGATGAGAATGGCGTCCTTTGTAGCTTCTGCTTCTATTGGTGCATTATTCTCTGGTTGAGCTTCTTCTGTGTCAACCCTGTCATGTACTTCATCCTCCTCTTCAGCATCCTCCACCTCAACAATGTCTTCAGTTTGGATATCTTCCTTTGAGCTTGGCTCCTCATGATTCCTCTCTGGCAGTATGGTTTTGGACCTCAAAGTAATGGCATTGATTCCACCTTTGGGGTTAGATAAAGGTTGAGAAGGCAATGCACTGGAGCTTGAAGGTTGATTGTTGGGGGTAAAAGGTGGTTCCAGCCGAGAGATGAGAGCTTGTAAAGTGGAGGTAAGACCATTGATGCTAGAGGTAAGTGTATTCTGAAGGTCTTTCTGTCCTTGTGCAATAGAGTGAAGCATCTCATCATTGGTAGAAAAAGGGGATAAGTAATTTGAGGGGCCTGCTGTTGGTTGTTCTGAGGCGCTTGGGACTGCCTTTGGTGAGGGGCTCTGTAAGGATAATTTTGGTTCTGCTGCTGGTAAGGAGGGTTTTGCTGTCTGTTGTTGTTGTTCCACTTCTGATTCCCACTGTTGTCTCTGCCTCCTCTATTGTAGTTGTCCCTCCATCCCTTGTTGGAATTATCTCTCCAACCTTGGTTGGAGTTATCTTGCCAACCTTGATTGTAGCTTCCACCTTGGTTATAATTGCCGCCTTGTTGATAGTATCCTTGATTCGGGCGGTCATAGAAATTATGAGTGGCTGCCAAAGTATTGTCTTCTTGTTGGAGCTGCGGACACTCATCAGTATAATGAGTATAACAGGCACATATTCTGCACACTCTCTGAGGAACCAACTGTTGACTCTGTTGTTGTGGGGGTGGCTGAGGTTATTGTTGATTCAGCTGTAGCTGCTTCAGTATGTTGGTCATCTCTCCCAGAGTCTGTGTGAGAGCAGCAGTCTCACTACTAGAGGAAACCTCCACAATAGCCTTGGGATGGTTATTCCTATGCCTGACATTCCGGGTAGATTCAGCTAGATCGGTGATCAGTTGCCAAGCTTCTGTTGCCATCTTGTACTTCTTCAGAGAACCATTACTTGCAGCATCTAATGTAGTCTTATCCTGAGGCTTCATGCCTTGTGTGAAGTAGCTGATCAACACCAACTTGTCAATCTTGTGGTGGGGGCATGAGTCTAGGAGGTTCCTGAAGCGTTCCCAATATTTATAAAGGGTCTCTGACTCGCCTTGGATGATGCAGAAAATTTTTTTCCTCAGTCTATCTGTAACTTCAGCTGGAAAGTAAATTTCCAGAAATTCCCTTTTGAGCAGATCCCAATTGGTAACGACTGCTTCAGGTTGAGTGTAGAACCACTCCCTTGCCTTTCCCTCAAGAGAAAACGGGAAGGCATATATCCAAATAGTAGTTTTATCTGCACCATGACGCCTAGTAGTTGAGCAGGCTGTCTGAAAATCCCTGAGGTGCTTGATAGGCTCTTGAGTAGGTAAGCCATGAAACTTGGATAGTAAGTTGATTAGCGCAGTCTTCAGTTCAAAATCTGCAGCCAGATTTGGGTGACGCATTTGATACGGTTGTAGTGTAAAGTTTGGAACTCCTGCTTCTTAGAGAGTAATCCTTCTGGGCTCCGCCATATTACCTGTAGGTAAATCAACAAAATTAGTAGAAGAGGAGCTTGTTTCTTCCTTGGATGGTGCTTCAGATTTGCCCTCAGATGAGATTGGTGAATTGGTAAGAACCACTTCACCACCCTCAGAGGCTAACCGACACCGAGCTCGCCTAATACGTGAAATAGTTCTTTCAATTTTAGGATCAAACGTAGCTAAGCTCGAGTCAGGTAGTGAACGCGTCATTCAATGAAAGAAATATACAACTCATGGTAATAAAATAAAATAAAATATGCAAAAATTAAAAATATGTACACCAACCAATAATTTATCACACAATTGCAACTCCCCGGCAACGGTGCCAAAAATTGAACGGGCGAAAAATTTCCAATTAAGAATTTATAATAAGAACATCGTTGCAAGTACAGTTCTTAACTGACGAGAAATCCCCTTATCAATTTAGAAAGAGTTGTCACAATTTTTGAATAAAAATACTGGGAGTAGAAATCTCAGGTCGTCTCCCAACGAGTTGACAAAAGAGTGCTATTTTATTAGTCAGGAGTTTTCCAAGAAATTTTAAGAGTTGGAGAACAGAAAAATAAGTGATTGTAAATTAAAGCAATGAAAATTAACAAGAGAATTTATATAATCAAAATAAAAGCCTTGACCGGGGAAGATTAATTGGAAGTTCTATCCTTATTGGATTTTCCCAAGTGAAATAGCAAGAGGTTGTTGTTTTCACTTAGTTAACCCTTACTAAATAAAGGAAAGTCAAGTGATTGAGCTAACTCTTATTCACAAGTCCTAACCCTCTCCTATGGAAGGATTAGCGTTAGTAAATAGAGAGTTAGCCAACAACTTCCAATTAAAATTAACACTTGAGTATTCCAACTCAAGGTTCTCCTTTTAAACAACTCCCAAGTCAAGTTGGGAGTCTGCTCCATTAACATGAATGTTATTTTCATAAACGACAAAAAGGAATAAGAAGAAGTGATAAACCACTATTTTTTGTTTATATTGTGCTGATTTGAGTGGTTTTTATCAATTCTTTGCTCACTTATTCATATAATTTACATGGTTTTACAAATCCTTCCTAATTCTGTGATATAGTTGAAAATATGTTTCCTGAGCCTTTAAACTGTCAATTTTAATCATCCTTTATTACCATTCGATGCCGTGATCTGTATGTTGAGTGCTTTCAGGCTGTATATGGCAGGAATGACTTAGAGGATGGAAAGGAAACAAGCAAAAGTGGAAGGAACGTGCAAAAAGGAAGTTTTGAGAAGCTGGCAGCGATGCGTACGCATGGACGACGCATACGCATGACTGACGCGTACGCGTGACAAGGAATTTCGCCAAATGACACGCACGCGTGACCTACGCGTACGCGTGACATGCGCCACGTGCAAAAAGTTACAGAAAGGATTGGGGGCGATTTCTGGGTTCCTTTTGGCCCAGTTCCAAGCCCGAAAAACACAGAATAAGAGCTACAGAATGGGGGAAACACAGGAGACAACTCATACTAAATTCATTTACATAATTTTAGGTTTTAGATGTAGTTTTTAGAGAGAGAGACTCTCTCCTCTCTCTAGGTTTTGGGATTTTAGGATTAGCATTTCTTAATTTTAGATTCTACTTTGCCTCAATTTAGTTTTCTTCTACTATTAATTGTTCTAGTCCTTTAGTTTAGCTATTTCTCTTGTTGATTTATTTATTTTCCCAATTTAGTTTATGAATTCTAATGTTAGACTTGATTTTCTATTTAATACAATTTGAGGTATTTCAGATTTACTGCTCCTTGCTTTAATTGTTATCGTTGATGCTTGCAATTGTTGGTTTTAGATTTTACATTCGCTATTAGTTTCCTATATTTTTATGTTATGCCTTCCAAGTGTTTGACAAAATGCTTGGGAGGGTTTTAAGTTAGATTGTTATGATTCTTGGCTTTGGTTGAGTAATTGGAGACACTTGAGTTATTAAACTCCTTGTTGATTGATAATTGACAGTTGCTGGTTGATTTGGATCCCTCTAAAGCTAGTCTTTCCTTAGGATTTGACTAGGACTTAAGGAATCAAATTGATTAGTCCACTTGACTTTCCTTTATTTAGTAAGGGTTAACTAAGTGGGAGCAACAAACAATTCTCATCACAATTGATAAGGATGACTAGGATAGGACGTCTAATTCTCATACCTTACGAAGAGTTCACTTAATTATTAGTTCATTTTCTTATCATTTACATTCCTTGTTCAACCTTTCAAAAACCCAAAAATATACTTTTCCATAACCAATAATAACTACACCTCCCTGCAATTCCTTGAGAGACGACCCGAGGTTTAAATACTTCGGTTTATTTTTATTGGGTTTGCTTTAGTGACAAACAAGTTTTTGTACGAAAGGATTCTTTGTTGGTTTAGAAACTATACTAGAAACGAGAGTTTATTGTGAAATTCTTTACTAGCAAAAATCCATTCGTCAAAATGGCGCCGTCGCGGGGGAATTGCAAATGTGTGCCTTATTATTGGTTATTGTAAATATTTGCTTTTTGCTTATTTGTTAGTTTTTGTTAGTTTTAGGACTTAGTTTCTTATTTTTATTCGTTTTTGTTTTTATTCGTTACTATGAATTCTCACCCCTTTAGCTATGAGTTTGGTTATAATCATGTTGTAGGAAGTGGAGATTACAATGGAGGCTTGCATCAAGGATGGGACAATGAAAGATGGGAGGAGTCACGAGGATTTGATCAACCCTTTCGGCAACAACCTCCTCCAAGGTGCCATGGGCAACGACCGTTCTACGATGCATCCCAAGACAATGGTTATGGTGGATCCTTTCGTGACAACCAACCTCCACCAAATTACTACGGTCAAGAGCCATTCCAGGGTGCGTACCAAGATGATGGATATGGTGGACTCCCTTGTAGTTACCAACAAGGCCCACCGTACCATATGCCTATGAACACCCACCTCAACATAGCTTTGAACCACCATACTCACAAGCCTCTTTCCACCATTCACCTCTATATGACCCTAACCCTTATCCACCACACCAACCACCACACGAACTATATGAACCATACCCAGAACCACCACCTCAATATACACCATCTCCTTATCCTTATCAAGAAGAACCACCTTCCTATCATGAACCATTCTTCCCATGCGATGAACTCTTCCAACCACCCTAATCTCCAATGAATGAAACCCTTGGTGTACTTCTTCAAGGGCAAGAAAGGATGACTAAGAAGGTACTAGAATTCACGGCTGCCTTGACCGAGGTAGTAAATCGATTAGCCTCCCAACGGTTGGACACTCAAGGAACTCCCATAGCTACATGTGGAGAATCTAATGAAGAGCGTAGCATGAAGGAGACACTAGAAACTCTAGTGGACAATGAGGAACGTGACTTTGTATTGGAACAAGTGGAGGAAGCCGTAATAGTTGAAGAGGAAAAAGTGGTTGAAGACTTGGGAGATGCGGAACCTCCATGGGAAAGTCCAGTCATAGAGCCTCCTTCCAAGGTGTTTGATGTTGATGTTGAGGAGGGTGTACAACCTCCGAGGTATATCATGGTTGAAGACTTTGCAGAGGTTGACCAAGAGATGGAGATTAAATAAGAAGAAGCACAAACTCCCATACCCTTGGTAAGTAATGAAGAAGAGATTGAATTAGAAGAAAGCTACCAAGAGGAAGAGGTTGAAATTGAAGAAGCTTGCAAAGAGGTGGAAGTTGTCAAGGAAGAGCTCAAGGGAATGGAGCTGGAAATCACCTTGCCAAAGTTGTTGGAGACCTCTCCCCCAAAGGCATCACCATCCATTCTTTCATTCAAGTGGGTAAATCTTTCATCTCTAAGCTTAATTATCCCACTTGAATATGCTTTGCTTGAGACAGATGGGCAACTTAGAGTTCTTTATTGCTTTAAGAGTAAGAGGGAGATGGTTAGTGGTAGGAGTTGTCATGCAAGGTTCAATATGGTTGCACGCTCCAAGATGGAGTACAAGGGTTGGTATAATTCTCAATTGAATGGGTCTAGGAAGTTATTTGGATGTCTCAGTGAGAATTCCGATCGCTCACCACCCAAGTGGAAAAATGATGATCAACAAGAAGACGGGTGCAAAAGCAAGGTTTGGGACCCCAGAATTCATTCTACCAATCAACACTCCTGGGGCCTTGTCACTTGCTTTAACTTGCTCAAAGGCTTTATGTGCCTAGTTTGGGACCTTGGAGGCTATTGAAATTGCAAACATTGGTGGGGATTCCTGGATGAGTTCAAGCACAAGCCACCATGATAGGGAACTCACCAAACGTCCAACTTAAGGACTCTAACTAAAAGTGCTAGGTGGGAGACAACCCACCATGGTATGATCGTTCTTTTTTAGTCTTAGTTTTATTTTGTTTTGTTTTATTCTTAGTTTTATTTTATTCTATTTTTCTTAGTGTTCATTCATAATGTCTGCATCAGCATCTGCATTCTGCATCCTGCAATTTGCATAAAAAAGAAAAGGGGCAACCCACGCGTGCGCGTTGGCCACGCGTAGGCGTCGATTCCATATTTTGCTATCCCATCCCATGAATAGAAAGTTGTGATGGAATCGTGTGGCTGGTGTGCTCTGCGTACAATTCGAGCCATGCGTGCGCGTCACCTGCAACCTAGGAAATCCACGCATACGCGTCAAGCACGCGCACGCGTGGATAGGACAATCGGCGTAAATGGGTGTTTGACCCTGAGAGTTGTGCTGCCCTTGCGATGGAACTATGCTAGAGGCACAAAATCACCCTCGCGTACGCATCCCTGACGCGTGCGCATTATTTCACTTTCAGACCACCCACGCATACGCGTGGGCGACGCTTACGCGTCGAATGGCCAACTCAGTTTTCACGCGTACGCGTGATGAACGCGTACGCGTCGCGCCCTGTCTTTAAATTCTTACTTCTTTCTTCTCTCCTTTCTCCTTCTTCCCTCCTCTTTTCTTACCTTCTTCTTCTTCTTCATTTTTTTAACTTCTCATCCCTATTCTTTTCCATTCTATTTTACTTAATTTATTTGCATACTTTCATTCATTGCATTTCAATTGTGTGCATGTTTTTATTTTTTTCATTGGTGTTAAATTTTCTTATTCAACTGTTACATCTTTTCTTGAATTATTCTGGTGCTTCATGACTTGTTTTATTTTGATTGGGTATTATTATTCATAAGTCAATGCTATTCTTTTATGATACTTGCATTCCATTTGCATTGATATGCACTTATACTGTCTTTTATTACCCACACCCTCTCCCCCATTGTTGCAATTTTTGCACTATGGATATGCCATTTGCTTCTACTATTTTCTGACTTGCATGTTGTAGCTACCATGTAATTGAGACCCTCATTATTTGACATTAATCCACCCATACTTTATTTGTTTTCTTATCTTTATTTCTGGGTTACTTTTCTTCTTTTTCCTATTCTTTCAGGATGGCCACCGAGAAGGAAAAAGAAAAGCTTCTCAATGGGGCAACAGACAAGTCCATCTACACAATCTTTGAAGAAAAGCATCAGTTGTAGCAGCCTGTCCACTTGTACATCTTAGCATGCACCGAGGACAGTGCAATCTTTAAGTGTGAGGAGGTCGATACCGACTTCCGTGGTTTAGTTATTTCCTATTTCAACACCAATATTTAATTTTTCTTGTTAAATTAGTTGCTGCATTCGCATATTTGATTGCATGTTTGTTTGATTTTGTGCATGTTCTTCCACCACTACTTGGTTGAAGTAATAAATTTCTTTTCAAGACTCTATTTTATAATATCTCACTAATTTAAATTAAAACTTTTTTGTTAAACTTGTTTGAAGATTGTAATTTGGAACATAGGTTATAGCTAAGAACACACAACCTGTGAGATTTGAGCTTAATTACATGGTTACATTATTTAACCATAATATTTCATTCTTGTGTGTTTTCTTCTCTATGATTGTAATCTATATTTTGTTCCATTATATATGTCCATTGTTTAGTATATTTACATGCTTGCATATGATTGAGGCCATCGTTTGTTATTAGCTCACTTATCCCAAATAGCCTACCCTTTCAATTACCTTTGTTTGCCACTTTGAGCCTTTTAATCCCATTTTGTTCTATATTTTACCACATCACTAGTCTTAAGCAGAAAAATAATTAATTACCTGATTTAAATCTTTGGTTAGCTTAAGATAGAGATTGTGTATTAATTATTTGTTGGGAACTGTGGGAACTTGGGTTGATAAAAGTGTACAGTGTTCTATTGACAAAATATTGGGAATTTGGGTACCTACTCATGTGAGACCAGAAAAATTAATAATCCATGTGCATTGATATGCTATGTTTACTTTTATAATTTTAATAAAAAAAACCCAAAAAAATATTCAAATAAATAAATAAGGGGACAAAATTACCCCAGTATTAAGTTTGATAAAAGATCAATGCATATGTGGTCAAATTAAAGATAATTTGGTACATGAGTATGTGATGCAAAAGTGGGAATTATGGGTATCTAGGCATGATTTTAGAATTACATAGAGTGTGTGTGTGTGTTAGGTAAGAGCTTAAGTTAGTCAAAGATTCATATTATAGCTCACTTGGCCATACATATATCCTCACCCTTATCTTAGCCCCATTACAACCTCGAAAAGACCTCATGATGTTTGTATTGGTATACTAAATTTTTGTTGATTGGTTAGATGAAGAACAAATTCTAGAAAGAATGACTAGAGAAGAGTAGAGTGATTAACCCTAGACACTTGAGCGATTAGAGTGCATATACACTACCAGTGAGGGTTCAATGCTTGATTCTATGTTCCCTGCTTTCATGAGCTATCTTCTTACAAGCTTACTTGTCTTTTATTGTGTGATTTAAATTATTGGAATCTGATTTATATTTGTCTTGGAGAATTTGTTTACTTTTAACCAAGTTGGTAGAGCATTTTGCATTTAGTTGCATTCACATTTAAATAGGTTGCATTGCATAAGTTCCACCATTCTGCCTTCACTCTTTTATTATTTCTCTTGAGCTTAGCATGAGGACATGCTAATGTTTAAGTGTGGGGAAATTGATAAACCACTATTTTATTGTTTATATTGTGCTGATTTGAGTGGTTTTTATCAATTCTTTGTTCACTTATTCATATAATTTGCATGGTTTTACAAATCCTTCCTAATTCTGTGATATAATTGAAAATATGTTTCCTGAGCCTTTAAACTGTCAATTTTAATCATCCTTTATTACCATTCGATGCCATGATCTGTATGTTGAGTGCTATTGGGCTGTATAGGACAGGAATGACTTAGAGGATGGAAAGGAAATAAGCAAAAGTGGAAGGAACGTGCGAAAAAGAAGTTTTGAGAAGTTGGCAGCGACGCGTACGCATGGACGACGTGTACGTGTGCCTAGTGCAGAAGACGAGCGACGCGTACGCGTGACAAGAAATTTCGCCAAACGATGCGCACGTGTGACCTACGCGTACGCGTGACATGCGCCACGTGCAGAAAGTTGCAGAAAGCGCTGGGGGCGATTTCTGGGTTCCTTTTGGCCCAGTTCCAAGCCCGAAAAACACAAAATAAGAGCCGCAGAATGGGGGAAACACAAGAGACAACTCATACAAAATTCATTTACATAATTTTAGGTTTTAGATGTAGTTTTTAGAGAGAGAGGCTTTCTCCTCTCTCTAGGTTTTGGGATTTTAGGATTAGCTTTTCTTAATTTTAGATTCTACTTTGCCTCAATTTAGTTTTCTTCTACTATTAATTGTTCTAGTCCTTTAGTTTAGCTATTTCTCTTGTTGATTTATTTATTTTCCCAATTTAGTTTATGAATTCTAATGTTAGACTTGATTTTCTATTTAATACAATTTGAGGTATTTCAGATTTACTGCTCCTTGCTTTAATTGTTATCGTTGATGCTTGCAATTGTTGGTTTTAGATTTTACATTCGCTATTAGTTTCCTATATTTTTATGTTATGCCTTCCAAGTGTTTGACAAAATGCTTGGGAGGGTTTTAAGTTAGATTGTTATGATTCTTGGCTTTGGTTGAGTAATTGGAGACACTTGAGTTATCAAACTCCTTGTTGATTGATATTTGACAGTTGCTGGTTGATTTGGATCCCTCTAAAGCTAGTCTTTCCTTAGGAGTTGACTAGGACTTAAGGAATCAAATTGATTAGTCCACTTGACTTTCCTTTATTTAGTAAGGGTTAACTAAGTGGGAGCAACAAATAATTCTCATCATAATTGATAAGGATGACTAGGATAGGACGTCTAATTCTCATACCTTGCCAAGAGTTCACTTAATTATTAGTTCATTTTCTTATCATTTACATTCCTTGTTCAACCTTTCAAAAACCCAAAAATATACTTTTCCATAACCAATAATAACTACACCTCCCTGCAATTCCTTGAGAGACGACCTGAGGTTTAAATACTTCCGTTTATTTTTATTGGGTTTGCTTTAGTGACAAACAAGTTTTTGTACGAAAGGATTCTTTGTTGGTTTAGAAACTATACTAGCAACAAGAGTTTATTGTGAAATTCTTTACTAGCAAAAATTCGTTTATCAAGAAGACATGATAAATTAAATAAAATAATAACTGAAAATTAATTAAAGGTAAAAGTAGTTCTTTGCATTAATAAATCCCAAAATCATAAACATACGTATCTGAACAGGGTTAAGAAGTAATCAAAAGAGTAAAGGAATAAGAAAACAAACTAGAATAGTGGCAACTTCAACGGAGGTAAATGACTCTTTTCAATATCCAAAGCAAAAGCATTAAAAGCATAAAAACTAGAACTATGAATGTGAAGAAAACCTAGAGGGAGTGTGATTTCTCTCTAAGATTCCAATCTAAAAACTAAGAACTATGCGAATGAGAATGTGTGTTGAGTCTCTGCTTGTCCCCTGGCTCTAGTCTGTGTTTCTGGGCCGAAAACTGGATCCAAACTCAGCCCAAAATTGCCCCCAGCATTTTCTGCGATTTCTGCAGGTTGCGCAGGTCATGCGTACGCGTCAGTCACGGGTGCGCATCACTGGTCATCTTCGCGTGTCACGCGTACGCGTCGCCGTGCAAACTCCAATTCACGCGCACGCATGAGCCATGCGTGCGCGTCACTTCTCGTTGGTTGTCTCTTTTATTTCTTGTGCTCCTTCCATTTTTGCATGTTTCCTTTCCATCCTCTAAGCCATTCCTGCCCTATAAAAACTGAAAACACTGAACGCACAGATCACGGCATCGAATGGTAATAAAGGATGATTAAATTTGACAGTTTAAGGGCCCAGGAAACATGTTTTCAACTATATCACAGATTTAGGAAGGAATTGTAAAACCATGCAAATTATATGAATAAGTGAGCAGAGAATTGATAAAAACCACTCAAATTAGGACAAGATAAACCATAAAATAGTGGTTTATCAGATATACTTTCTCCTAAAAGTATAAAAAGTTTTATCATCAAACTAATTTTTTGAAAAGTAGCCTATTTGTATAATGATACAATTCTATAAAGATAGATCTAATGGTTACTTAGATTTTTTATAATCATGTTCAATAAAGATTGTTCTTAAAATAAAATTATGCACTATTGTAGTGGGAGATTTCATGCTTTGAGAAAACATGATATTTTTATGCACTAGGTGTATTTTGTAAAAGGTCAAGCACATATGCTCAAGAGTTAAGGTGTTTAAGGTCGAAAGAGTTTTGATAAACACAAATGTGCATTGAAAAATTATATACATGATTGATTGGCTCTAGTGCAAATAGGAGATTGTTGAGATAATAGTATGTCCAAGATCCAATCTATCATGATTGGTTCTCGTGTAAGTGGGAGATTGTTGGGAATAAGTAGTATGACCACAATCCAATCAATCATGTGTCAAACCTTTGACCTGCGACTGTCATGGTAATTAACAATGTACTTATTATACTTTGATTGCGGACACCTAATACACTAGGGTGCTAGTTGAATGGATATTGTAAAACCTGGTCAAACTGTAATTAATTAAATAATAAATTAAATAGGAGCGAATATGGTTAGAAAATTTAGCAATCGAAATTTGATAATTTAAATATGATATTTGGACTCAGTGAATTTTTCTGAGTCAGAAAACATAATTTTCTGAATAAAAATGCACACTGGAAATTTAACCGGCAATATCAGCTGCGATCTGTCTGGTACTGTGGCTGAGAAAATTAATTAGAAGTGAATAATTTTAAGAAATAAAAATTTATAATTTGGGAAGATAGAAATATTTAAAATACGATTTAAAACTCTAATCTTAATGGTTTTGGCCCAAAATTGGGCCAACAGACTAAACCAAGTGCACCAGACCCAAGTGGACCCAAGACCCAACATATATAAACACTAGTTATGAGCATTTCAGCTCATTTACCCTAGAGAATGAGAGAGGGGGCGGATAGAGAGAAGAGAGAAAGAAAACCTAGCTTTCCAAACTTCAAATCACCATAACTTTCTCTCCGGAACTCCGATTGACGAGCCGTTTGCGGCCATGCGTCGCTTTTCTCATCCTCTATAATTCTATCTAAGTTTTGTGGTGAGTATTTTACCTTCTTCTTCCCAGTTTTTGTTTTTTCTCTTTAAATTCGAATTTAGTTTGGATTTTGAGAAAATCTTGTGATTTTGGTTATTTAGAGGTGTGCTAGTATGAGCAATTGGTGATATTCATCATAAAATAGTGGATTAAGGTAAGAAACCCTTCAACCCTTGTGATTTATCATTTTCATGAACCCTAGGTTGATTATAAGTGTGAAATTAGTTATGTTAGAGTATTGGTTGATTTTAGTGCACAATTGGGAGGTTGGTTTTACTTGTGGAGCTTTGGTGAGGCTTGGAGCTAAGGTTGGTGGAGACTTCCAAAGAAGAGGCTCAATTGGTTTGGCTCCAAGAGGTACGGTTTAAGTTTCATTTAAGTACCATGTGGTGTAATGTGAATTCCTAGGTTAGATGCCCCTAGGATTAGGTTTGGATTGTGTACTTGTATTGGATTGGATATGTTTAGAAGACATGTTGTGGTAATTGACGATTGAAATGTAAATTGTGAGTTGGTGTAGGTTGATGTGTTGTTGGAATTGGTATTAGGTAGTGAATTATGTGATCATGAGTATATATATATATATATATGTTAAATTGATGAATATTGGGCCGGAGGCCGGGTGTTTTGGGCCGAAGGCTAGAAGAGGTAAGAACGGTAAGTTGATGAATGTATTGTGTGATTGATGTTTGAAATTGAATGGAATTGTGATTGTTGTTATTTGGTTAAAATGGATTGTATGGATTATGTGGTTATTGGTTTTGAGGGAGGAATTGATGTCTTTGTTGATAATGCATGTGAGTTGTATATGATGATATGGATTTATATGTATTGGGGGTTGATTATGGAATTGGTATTGTTGGAACTTGAGATGTGGAATGAAATATATGATATGGTATTTTGTTTGAAATTGAGTTATTTGATTGAGATTAGTCAAAATGGTGGATTGGTGGATTGTGAATTTA
The DNA here is from genome assembly GCF_000816755.2 of Arachis ipaensis. Classification (NCBI taxonomy): domain Eukaryota; kingdom Viridiplantae; phylum Streptophyta; class Magnoliopsida; order Fabales; family Fabaceae; genus Arachis; species Arachis ipaensis. Next base: position 102,652,314 of record NC_029794.2, read on the forward strand.
ATGAGACTATTGAAAATATGAGTTGAGGAGGCTTGAGGTTGATTTTGGTAAGTTTTGGTTGGTTTCGAAAAGGTCTAAAATTGGTTTGTGTTAAAAATTTAGTTTTTGTTGGTTTTTATGAAAGTTGAGATTTTGGTCTACTTTGACAGAGCATAACATGGTCTCCGGATCCCCGATTTGTATCAAAGTTGTTTAGAAATAAAATTGGATCCGAGATGTTTATGCCATTCGAAGAACGGGTGGAAAATGATTTGAAACGAGAAGGTTGTGCCCGTCGGAAGTTTGGGGCTTGAGAATGTAATCCTGCAGCTTTTTAAACTTCGTAAAAATTTTGGTAAAACTTACTCCGACGCGCACGCATGGCTGACGCACACACGTCACTCATAATTTTTACTTTCTCACGCGTTGGCCTGGTGATGAGCGGATATTTTATACGCTTTTTGGGGATAATTTCATATAGTTTAGAGTATGTTTTAGTTAGTTTTTAGTCTATTTCTAGTAGTTTTTAGGTAAAATTCATATTTCTTGACTTTACTATGAGTTGTGTGTTTTTCTGTAATTTCAGGTATTTTTCTGGCTGAAATTGAAGGAGCTGAGCAAAAATCTGATTCAGGCTGAAAAAGGACTGCTAATGCTGTTGGATTCTGACCTCCCTGCACTCAAAGTGGATTTTCTGGAGCTACAAAACTCGAAATGGCATGCTTCCAATTGAATTGGAAAGTAGACATCCAGGGCTTTCCAGCAATATATAATAGTCCATACTTTTCACAAGGATAGACGACGTAAATGTAAAATAAGCTGCTGAATTCAATCAGCAATTGGATTTTCTAACAAAACAGCTAGCTGAATTCAAAGACAGGTTACAAGAGACAAGGATAGCTAATATACATATGGACGAACAGTTTAAGCAAACAATGCAGCAGCTATCAAAGCAAATAGCAGAAGAATGCCAAGCAGTTCAATTAAGAAGTGGGAAAACATTAAATACCCCACCTCAAGGCATCAAAAATTCAAGAAATGAGCGACCCACCAAAGATTCCCCTGAGGATAGTAAGAGCCCAGGGAAAAATAATTTTGGCACTAAAACGCCAGAAAATGGGTGGAAGGCTGGCGCTGAACGCCCAGACCATGCCCAAAACTGGCGTTCAGCGCCAGAAACAAGGCAGGATTGGCGTTCAACGCCAGAAATGGGCAAGAATCTGGCGTTGAACGCCCAAAGGAGGCATAATCCAGCGTTGAACGCCCAAAATGGGCACTTTGAACCAGGACAGAAGGTCCTGTTGTTTAACTCTAGACTCAGGCTATTCCCCGGGAAACTGAAATCCCGGTGGAGGGGACCATACGTGATTACAAGTGTGTCACCATATGGTTATGTGGAGCTTCAAGATATTGATTCTGATAAGAAGTTCATTGTCAATGGACAGAGAATCAAGCACTATCTTGAAGGCAACATTGAGCAAGAATGCTCAAGGCTGAAGCTAGATTAAAAGCTCAGCAAGGCCCAGCTAAAGACAATAAAGAAGCGCTTGTTGGGAGGCAACCCAATGTTTATCTAATTCTTATTTTTATTGTTTTTCATGTTTTCTTAGGTTCATGATCATGTGGAGTCACAAAATAAACAAAAAAAATAAAAAAAATAAAAAACGGAATAAAAAACAGCAGAAGAAAAATCACACCCTGGAGGAGCATCTGTCTGGCGTTCAAACGCCAGAACAGAGCATAGTTCTGGCGCTGAACGCCCAAAATGGGAGCATCCTGGCGCTGAACGCCCAGAGTTGTGTGCAAGGGCATTTTGCATGCCTAAATTGGTGCAGGGATGTAAATGCCTTGACACCTCAAGATCTGTGGACCTCACAGAATCATTTCAAGATCTGTGGACCCCACAGGATCCCCACCTTCCCTCCTCATAATCCTAGTTTTTTTCTTTCCACATCTTCTTCTTCATCTATTCCCTCTTCTTTTGCTCGAGGGCGAGCAACATTCTAAGTTTGGTGTGGTAAAACAATTATGTGAAGGATCTATAGCTCAGTGGTAGAACATGTGACTGCAAATCAAGAGATACCTCAGGGGATGCACTTCCCTCCACATAATTATTGGAAGCAACTGAGGATAGAAATACCAAAAATCACTAGGAATCAAGCCACAAAGGCAAGGAAGAGACATAAAAGAGCTCAAGAACATCATTGGTGCCTCAAGAAGGAAATGCCATCATCACTAAGGTGGACTCGTTCCTTGTTCTTACTTTCTCTGTTTTTCGTTTTCTCTATGCTAAGTGCTTATCTATGTTTGTGTCTTCATTACATGATCATTAGTAGTAATTAGTGTCTAGTTTGATTTTATCCCCAATTAAGTTATAGTCTATTTTTCTTATCATCAACAAACATGAATAAAATAGTAGATCTTTTGAATAAGGGGTAATAAAATTTCGAGTTTTTAATAAGAAAAATTCTAATTAGTAACATATGGTGGCAATGCTTTCTGTCTTCTGAATGAATGCTTGAATAGTGCATATGTCTTTTGAATTTGTTGTTTAAGACTGTTAAATATGTTGGCTCTTGAAAGAATGATGAACATGAGGCATGTTATTGATAATCTGAAAAATAAAAAAAAATGATTCTTGAAGCAAGAAAAAGCAGCAAAGAACAAAGCTTGCAGAAAAAAAAAAATAATAATAGAAAGAAANACTGCTAATGCTGTTGGATTCTGACCTCCCTGCACTCAAAGTGGATTTTCTGGAGCTACAGAACTCGAAATGGCATGCTTCGAATTGCATTGGAAAGTAGACATCCAGGGCTTTCCAGAAATATATAATAGTCCATACTTTTCACAAGGATAGACGACGTAAATTGGCGTTCAACGCCAGTTCTCTGCCCAATTCTGGCGTCCAGCGCCAGAAAAGGATAAAAAACTGGAGTTGAACGCCCAAACTGGCATAAAAACTGGCGTTCAACTCCACAAATGGCCTCTGCACGTGACTCACTTAATATAATTGACTTCCTGACTAAGATTTACAAGATAACCATAGATTGCTTCAAACCAACAATCTCCGTGGGATTCGACCCTTACTCACGTAAGGTATTACTTAGACGACCCAGTGCACTTGCTGGTTAGTGGTACGCGTTGTGAAAAGTGTGATTCGCAATTCGTGCACCACCTGGCCGACGCATACGCATTGCTGTATTGATGCAGGTGCGTGGTATAAATTCCAGAGAGTTGTGGTGGTAGCATGCCGGTTTTGTGCGAGGAGCACAAAACGCATCCACGCATACGCGTGGCTGACGCGCACACGTCACCCTACTTCTCTACTTTCCACGTGTGTGCATGGGCGACGCTTACGCATCACCTGCTTTTCTCTACTTCCCAGGCTTGCGTGTGCCCTGTATTCAGCCAAAATTGATTTTTGAGTTTTTAAAGCCGAATTTTAGACTTCTAAGCCTCTATTTTCATCCTTTAAGTCCTAAATTTTTATAGTATCCCTAGTAATGAGAAAAAGCTAGGAAATATGATAACTTGTTGATGAAGAAAGACTTGGAGTAATGAATTGTGATTGAGGAAGTACAGAAATGATGGTTTGAAAATGAATATGACGTGTGACCCCAGGTAGTAGGCAGTGGCGTTGTCCACTTTGTCCGAGTATGAGATGGGGAAGGAGAATTATGATAAATGAGTTTAATTATGGAGTTTTGAATGAATGTATGTCTGTGATACCTGGGTAGTAGCAAGGGTCCTGGTTCGTCCCGCTTGCTCCGGGTCATTGTTTGAGAATTGGTAATAATAAAGAGTGATTATGAATGAATGTGTATTTGTGATACCTGGGTAGTAGCAAGGGTTGTGGTTCATTCCGCTTGCCCTAGGTTAATGTTTGAGATTTGATAACAATATTGATTGATTTTAAACTGAATGAATGTATGTTTTGAGATCCTGGGCAGTAGCAAGGGTTGTGGTTCGTCCCACTTGCTCCAGGTCAGAGATTGTTACGCCTGGGTAGTAGCGGCAGTATTTGTGATTCCACTCGCTCCAGGTTGAGCTTTTAAACACCCGCCTGTGTAGTAGCCACAGTAGTGGTTATCCCACTGGCTCTGGGTTAAGCGGGTAGTAGTAAAGGGGTTGTAGCTCAAGCCCACTTGCTCCACATGGGTGTTCCTGTCCATGGTTTGCTACCAGGACGTGTTGGGTTGGCTATATAACCGACAGATGATATCATCAGCCATAGGACAGGCATGCATCATATACATACTCTTTGAATTGCTTGCTTGTGCATTAATTGAGTTTGCTTAAATGATTACAATATGCTATTTGTTATATTTGCTATCTGCATTACTTGTAATCTACCTGTGTTTGCCATTGTCTGCTTAAATTTCTGTTTCTTTTGTCTGTGTGATTCTACTGATATTTTGGAGGATTGTGGAAGAAGAGAAATAGTTGAGGAATCGGTTCTTGGTTTATTCGGTCGAAAAGTAGTAAAAGTATGAAGAGAATGTGGGTTAGAATAGAATTCCCCTATGAAAGTTACCAAGTTATGGATTAGTGGAAATTTAGGATGGATATGAAGAGGTAAGAAGTTTAAGATGCCTAGTGAGTTTATATTATAGTGCATTATATTTATTTGGCACTTTTACCATATTGGGAACCCATGGGTCGGGGGTTCTCATTCTGTATATATCTCTTGTTTTTCAGATACAGGTCCAGGTGCTCAAAAGTGAGTTGTGGTTCATCTGAGAGATGGCGAAGATCTTTATATTTCCTACTTTATATTTTGCTTAGAATATCTCCACCTTTATTTTGAAAAGCTTATATTATGTATTGAACTCTTTTGAACTTGCCTATGGAGGCTTTTTATGTTTCTTTTGGGAGAGATTAGGAGATATTGTTGTCATTTACTGTTATACTGTACCCTAGCCGGCCTTAACTTTGTAGGTCGCGACTAGTGGCTATCTACTTATGTTATATATCTATATACTGTCCTTCTTTTATTCTCCTTAATGCCTTCATCTGTATATCGCTTTCGACTTCACGCTTTATCTTTTAGTTGTCGATACGTGAGTGATACAACTTCGCGATTTTATTTTTACTCTTTTCAGGCATCTCGATTAATACTCCTTTCTATCTTACTTATAATTATGTATTAAAAATCCCCCTTGAGAGTCGTACCACCTTATAATCATTGACTTATGACTCGAGCATAAGGATTTGAATATTAGGGTGTTACAGATATTGGGTATAAATTAAATACTTGTAGAATTAATGATTAGTGATTAAGGAATTCGTCAACTCTCGGTAAAGAGTTTGAGCTCTATGATTATAATGACTGAGATGAATAAAACCTTGGCCAAAGAGATTGAATGAATGAAGAAATGAGTTTTTTAAGTCATTCACAATTCATTATAATAATGGTAACAAGTTAGAGTTTTGACAACTAAACCATACTCTAAGGGTTAACCAAGAGTTGGAAAGATTGAAGAAATTATACTTTGTTCTTCTCAGGTTCTTAGTAAAAATATACTATTTCATAATATCAGGTCATTGAGGAGTGTTGCTAGATGCCAACCTTGATTAGTAAATTTAGTATGACAAATTTACTACCCGCTTAGTATTGAACCTATGGGGTCACACACTAACGAGTATTCTAATCTTTGCTATAGAATTATTTTATTATTATTTTGATTTGATCAAATAAATAATTATATTAATTCATATGAAATATTATTGTATTCTTTGCTAGCACCAAGAATATAATAATAATAATATGATAATTGAGAATATTAAATGAGATTTGAGAATAATTGGTTATATTATTTCTAAATTTGAATTATAAATTTGGATGAGATCCTAATTGATTCTATTTCAAATTGAGTTATGACATGATTCATAAATTTAAAAGATTTGAGTTTAAAATAACAAGATATGATTTAAATTTGAATAGAGATTCAAATTTAAAATCAGTAACAAATCTCATACTATATATATGTATGCCAAGAGTAGAGAAGACATATGAGTGTAAAACATAAGAGTTTTATTCCTTTATCTCTATACACATAAACATATGTGAGCTTGATTCTTGGAGAAGAATTTTATAGCGTGCAAAGAGTTGCAAGAGGTTTCTCAATTTAGATGAAATATCAATTGGTCAAGGAGTTGACAGCAAAGGTTGGTCTTGGTGTGGATACGCATAGCGCCATCGTACCATCGAAGGAGAAAGTGATTTTTACTAGCGTACATAGGTATTTAGATCTGATTTATATTATTTGAATAAAATTTAAGAACAAAATAGATCTTTAGGATTACTTTATTTTCTTCCGCTGCGTCTTATAAACAGATAGTAATCCTTCAATTCTAATAAACCAGAGAAATCCATAAAAGATTCCTACCATAGCAGAAAGATTTTGTATGATGAGCCACTACTTCTAGAAAGAAAACCGAATATTATGTATGAAGAGAGGTGATGATGATTTAATATGGTTGGGCCTGGTCTTTCTTATGTTGAGC